>NC_133653.1:159144746-159279515 GCF_009905375.1 Apium graveolens
TTAATTCAAGCTTAGTTGCAGTGGCCATGGGAGTTTTTGCAGATGTGCAATCCATTAGTTCAAACTTCTTTAAAAGGTCATGAATGTATTTAGTTTGACTAATGAATATTCCATCACTAACTTGCTTAGCTTGCAAACCAACAAAGTAAGTTAGTTCTCCCATCATGCTCATTTCATACTTACTTTGCATCAATTTGGTAAACTTTTTGCAAAGTTTTTCATCTGTAGAGCCAAATATAATATCATCTACATAAATTTAAACAAGTATACTAGAGCCATTAACATTTCTAAAAAATAAAGTTTTATCAACAGTACCTCTTCTGAAGTGATGTTATAAAGGAAACTTTGATAAAGTGTCATAGCAGGCTCGAGGTGCTTACTTCAGTCCATAAAGTGCTTTCAAAAGGTAGTAAACATGATTTGGGAAGTTTGGATCTTCAAAACCAGGAGGCTGACTAACATAGACTTCCTCCTCCAAATCTCCATTCAGAAATGCACTTTTGACATCCATTTGATAGACCTTGAAATTGTCATGAGCTGCATAGGCTAAGAAAATTCTGATGGATTCAAGTCTCACAACAGGAGCAAAAGTTTCATCAAAATCTATTCCTTCTTGTTGATAATAGCCTTTTGCAACCAATCTAGCTTTGTTCCTTACTACTATGCCATTTTCATCCATCTTGTTTCTGAATACCCATTTGGTGTTAATTGGATTTTTTCCTTTAGGCTTAGGTATGAGCTTCCATACTTTATTCCTTTCAAATTGGTTTAGCTCCTCCTGCATAGCTAAAATCCAATCAGGATCCAACAAAGCTTCTTCTACCTTCTTTTGTTCCTCCTTAGATAGAAAGCTGCTATATAGACATTCTTCTTGAGTTTCTCTCCTTGTTTGAACTCTAGAAGACACATCACCAATGATGAGCTCAAAGGGGTGATCTTTTGTCTATTTTCTTTGTTGAGGTAGATTAGCTCTAGATGAAGAGGCCTCATTGGTGTCTTGATGTGTGACTGAGTTTTGATTATTAGAAACTCCCCCTAAGTTTGTGAATCTTTGACTTGAGAAAGGGGAATTTTCTGTTAGTGATCTATTCTGACTTTTAGCTTCTCTTAATGACCCGACGGATGGTGCATTTTGTGTCCCGACGAATGAAGCTGGTTGTCTCTCGATAGATAAGGCAGATTGTCTCCCGACGGATGAAGTATTTTGCAACTCGACAAATGTTGAATTTTGTGCTTCATTTGTAGTAGATTTTTCTGCATTATCCTTTGCCATTATTTCCTGATCACTTTCATCATCATTATCATGACTAACCATCTCCACATTATCAAATTTGAGACTTTCATGAGAATCTTCATCTTGCAGTCCTTCAATCTTTTTATCATCAAACATAACATGTATTGATTCCATAACATTGTTGGTTCTTAGATTGTGGACTCTATATGCTTTTCCCACAACATATCAAACAAAAATTCCTACATTTGCTTTAGCATCAAACTTCCCATGTTGATCAGTTTAATTTCTCAAGATATAACATTTGCAGCCAAAGACATGAAGAAAATTTAAAATTAGTTTCTTGTTCTTGAACAATTGGTAGGGTGTCATACACTTTGCTTGATTAATCAAAGAAATGTTCTGAGTGTAACAGGCAGTATTCACAGCTTCAGCCCAGAAATATGTTGGTAACTTTGATTCTTCAAGCATTGTCCTTGCAGCTTCAATAAGAGATCTGTTCTTTCTTTCCACTACTCCATTTTGTTGTGGAGTTCTTGCTGCAGAAAACTCATGCATTATCCCATTCTCTTCACAAAATGATCTTATCACAGAATTCTTGAACTCAGTTCCATTGTCACTCCTGATTCTTCTTACATTAAAATAAGGATGATTGTTGACTTGCCTTATGTGATTGATAATGATTTTACTATCCTCATCTTTAGACTTTAGGAAATATGTCCAAGAGAACTTTGAGAAATAATCTCCAATTACTAGGCAAAATCTTTTCCTTGAGATGGACAACACATTGACTGGTCCAAACAAATCCTTGTGTAGCAATTGCAAAGCTTCTTCAATTGTTGAATCAAGCTTCTTTCTAAATGATGCTTTGATATGCTTTCCCTTTTGGCAGGCATCACACAATCCATCCTTGGTAAATTCCACTTGGGAATACCACTAACCAGTTCTTTCTTGACAAGCTCATTCATGGTCTTGAAGTTTAGATGGGACAACTTCTTGTGCCATAGCCAACTTTCATCTTGACTTGCTTTACTGAGAAGACAAGTAATAGATTCTGCATTTGATGAGTTAAAGTTAGCTAGATACATATTTCCTCTTCTCACATCAGTGAGAACCACTTTGTTGCTTCTTTTGTTTGTCACAACACAGGCTTTTGAATTGAAGGTTACTGAATTGCCCTTATCACAAAGCTGGCTGATACTCAACAAATTATGCTTGAGACCATCCACTAGGGCAACCTCCTCAATGATAATATTTTCTTTTGAAATCAAGCCATATCCCACGGTATAACCCTTGCTGCCATCTCCAAAGGTAATACTTGGGCCAACTCTTTCCTTGAACTATGTGAGCAGGGTAGAATCTCCAGTCATGTGCCTTGAGCATCCACTATCTAGATACCAAAGATTATTTCTATATCCCTGCACACATCAAAATCAAATCAAGTTGATTTTTGTACCCAAGTTTCCTTGGGTCCTACCTTGTTAGCTTTCTTCTTTGGTTTCTTGGGTTTGATCTCATTTGACTTAAGAATTTCTGATTCATCCTTAGTCATTTGAGTTCGATCCTTGAAACCAGTCATTAAAACAGAATTCTCATGCACACTTTGATTAACAGGGAAAGGCATGTTATTTGCAAACATGTTATTCCAGTAGGACATGCTAAATGGCATTTGAGGCATATTAAATACAGCATAATAAGGATTAGGTGCACATGACATATTAGCAAATTGTGTATTCATATTCTGAGCAGACATAGCATTTATAGACATAGAAGGCATGCCAGTCATGTTGGGAAAAGAAGAGGGTACAGATATGGGAGTTGGCATGGCAAGTTTGCAATTAACAGAAAAATGATTAACACTACCACACTTAACACAGATTTTTCTTGGAGCATATTTATCAGGTGTATAGCTGTTATGTTTGTTAATCCCTACTTTCCGATTTCTATTGTTTTTCCTTTTAGTTTCTGTTTTAATCTCATTCTTCTCCAATCTGTCATTCAATTTCTTGATAGACATATGACTAACGTTAACTTTCTTCTCCTTCTTCACTTGACTTGATTCTCCTGGAAAAAAGTTTTTGGAAACTGATCCATATTTCTCATTCAGCTTGGCAAGTTTGGCTTTGCTCACAGGTTTGCTTACAGCCGACGGATGAAGATTTGTGTCACTCGACGAATAATCCTTTTGATTATCCGATGGATGACTCTCATCATCCGTCGAGTCCACATCTGTTAGCAATCCTTCAACCAAATTGGATTCCAGCTTCTCCTTGTTCTTTTTCCAGGCTGCATCACAAAAGAACTCAATACCTTGAACTTTAGTGATTTGAGCATGGACATCTCTGGATGATTTCCATGCTTTAATCACTTCCTGTTCTCGTTCAAGCTGCTTCTTCAAAATCTCTTCTTTCTTCAAGGACTCAGTTAATTCATCCTTAGCAATCTTACAATCAATTCTTAAATTTTCAAATTCAATAAACTGAGACTCTAACACATTATTCCTCTCACTTAAAAATAAATTGTTTTCTTTAAGTTTAGCATTTTCTTTAGTGAGTGACTTAAGTGTAACATGTAAGTGATATAATTCTGTGGACATGTCATTTATGGCATCATTACACTCAGCTTTAGACAAATGTGCTAGGTTAGTGGTGATTACCTGATTACTTGAAGAACTTGTTTCTGTTTCATCAGAATTGGCCATTGGGGCTAGATTGACATAGCTCAAATCTTCATCTTCATCCAAACCATCAGCTGCCCAGTCATTTTCTTGTGTCATGAAGGCCCTTTCCTTTTGCTTGAGCAACTCAAAATATATCTGTTTGTAATCAACAGGCTCAAACTTCTTTTTGTTGGAATCTGACTTTCTACACTCACTGGCAAAATGCCCTGCCAAGCCATATTTGAAACACTTAAATTTGGATTTATCCACCATGTTTCTATTTGGCTTGGCTGCTCCAAAGTTCTTTTTGAACTTGAGCTTGGCAAATCATCTGGAAAGGAATTCTAAATGCTCATCAATATCATCCATGTCATCTTGGCTCAAATGATCTTCATTCTCAGCTACCAGCCCTTTACCCTTGTTCTCACTGACCTTTGAAGTAGACTCAACAGCTTCTACCTTCATCTCTTTCTCTTTCCCTAACTCAGCAACCATTGCTATGGACCCTCCTTTCTTCCTTCCTTTCTCCATCCTCTCATCTTTCTCTATTTCAAGCTCATAAGTTTTCAGGATGCCATACAGTCTCTCCAAGGTAAACTCCTTGTAGTCTTGAGAATTTATCAATGAGACTGTCATTGGTTTCCATTCCTTTGGAAGAGATCTAAGAAACTTGAGATTGGAGTCTTTTATCTGATAGACTCTTCCATGCAACTTCAGAGCATTTAGTAGTTTTTGAAATCTACTAAAAATGTTAGTGAGAGACTCACTATCTTCACAATGAAAGTGCTCATATTTCTGAATAAGCAGCTGCATCTTATTCTCCCTTACTTTCTCAGTACCATCACAGATAACCTGGATTGTGTCCCAACCCTCCTTGGCTATTTTGCAGTTAATAATGTTATCAAACATATCACCATCAACCATATTGAACAATATATTCATGGCCTTCTTGTCTTTCCTGACTTGCTCAATATCAGGATCCGACCATTCATGCCTAGGCTTGGTAACAGATGGTTCATTGCCTGTTGCAGCTCTCATAGGTACATGAGGACCTCTTTCTATGCAATCGACATAGGCCTCATCTTGAGAAAGAAGATGTAGATGCATTTTCACCTTCCAGTGGTGATAATTATCTTTGTCCAGAATTGGAATTTTAACTCCAACATCCTTCTTGTTCATCTTGCTGTTTGTTGTTATCTTTACACTCTTTATACTTCAAGAGCTTGCTCTGATACCAATTGTTATTCTCTAACAATACAACAAGAATTACAGAAGGGGGGTTGAATGTGATTCTTGCTTCTTTTTGAGATTTTTAAAACTGTTCTAACTCAATAATATATAAGTGTTTGATTTGCAAAGTGCGGAATGAAAGAATTATATAAATCAAAACACAAGTAATAAAAACACAAGTCTTTAAAACTTTCTGGTGGATTTGAATGTATCCACCATATATATATATATATATATTGAGAGAACCCTGTGAAGCTTGAATAGCTCACATCTGATTTTACAAGTGAACAAACAAACTACAGAGAAATTCTTACCAGTTACAGCCTTTTATTTTTCTCTTCTAAAATGTGTTTGCTTAGTTTTTTGTTCTACTAGCTACACTTGGGTTATATATCACCAAGTTTACATGGTAATAAGACAGTATAATAAAACAAAACCTATGAAGTCTAACTTCATGCTGCTTCACTACTCTATTCCAGCATCTTTGAAAAACTTCATAACTTGCATGGAAATGGTAATGCTTCTTTGTTCTCATTTTCCTGCTAAACAGGCTGCCACATTCCTTTTGCAAACACCCAACACATGTGACCGTGTTGTCACTGTCAACAGATATTTGAATTGATCATCCGTCAGGTATATTCTTGATATCCGTCAGGTAGCTTTGTTGCTCATCCGTCGGGTAGCTTTGTTAATCATCCGTCGGGTAGCTATTTGACACTTGACTCTATTTCACTTATGCAGAATTACAAGACATCTTATATTTACAATTAATAAACCTATTCTACATATCTACTAGTAGTCAACATGACTCATATGCTACTGCAGAATCTACACAAAGTTGTTTGCAGAAATGTGTTGCAATACTTATTATTACATAAGCTACTCACTCGATGGATATCAAATCATCATCCGTCGGGACTATAATTGAATCATCCATCGGGACTGTATTTGATCATCTGTCGAGTGCTACAAAATTCACTAAGTTAAATCTACTAATGTATTTTGTATGAATTATCAACAAGTTCGCAACATATTCTTAACAGAAGTGCATAGCCAATAGAATTAAGCAAGTTAACTAAATCAGCATCTGTTTGTGGTTTAGTAGTAGTGTTTTCAGGAATTTTAAAGCATGCTTAGATAGTATCACTGTTAATATAAAATTCCTTACCTTTAATGGAGAGAGTTATAGTTTTGTCAGTTGCCTGATATACAGCAGTGGTCCGCATCTCCTCCACAACATCACAGTAGATTATGGGTGATTCTAGCATGGCATAGCTAAGCTTGCATCCCTTCATAAAATCCATCATTTTGTTATAATCTTTAGATGATGGAATATCTTTGTTCACAAGACCCACGGAATTGTTCTTCTCATAAATAAACCCTGACTGAGACATGATCTTGACTACTGGTGCTATTTTTAAAGCAAGGAAATTTGCAGAAAGAAAGTGGGTTTTTCTTTGAGGAAGAACAGAGCAGTTAATTGCAATAGAGAAAGATAACAGCTAAAATAAACTTGAAGTTAGGGTTTTATGTATTCTCAGATAAAGTGGGATAAAAGTTAAAGGTAAAAATTAAAGACCTAATGAAAATTACCCAAAATAGCCGTTTAAAAGTAAAATAAACTGTCAAAATTCTGTCAATTATCCGTCGTGATATACTTAAAGACTCTAAGTAAATCCGATGGATAATGTTCAGAATTTTAACGGCTAAGATTTAGGCAATTCGACGGATGAGAATAAAGAAATTATCCGTTGGGTTTAAAAATAATCCAGAAAAGTAATTGATTTTTACCAGGCTATTCTATTTTGACAGATGATCAAACTTGATGGATAATGAACATCCTTCGAGATGTAGATTTTGACTTAGCCCAATTTTCATCCAAAACAGAAAAATCAATTAAGTTTCTGGCTGTATTTCAACTTGTAAAATTATCAAAAATGATTTAAGAATAATTAAGCATACCTAACTCACTTACCAACCTAGTGAAGGTGGATTCATCAAGTGGCTTGGTAAAGATATCTACAAGTTGCTTTTTACTTGGAACATAATGAAGTTCCACTGTACCATTCATTACATGTTCCCTAATGAAGTGGTACTTGATGTCTATGTGCTTTGTTCTTGAATGATGTAATGGATTTTCAGTAATGGCAATTGCACTTGTGTTATCAAAGAAAATAGGAATTTTGTCCACTTGAAAACCATGGTCCAGCAATTGGTTTTTCATCCATAGAATCTGTGCACAGCAACTGCCAGCAACAATATATTCAGCTTCTACTGTAGAAGTAGAAACTGAATTTTGCTTTTTACTGAACTAGGATACCAGCTTGTTTCCTAGAAATTGACAGGTTCCTGCTGTACTTTTTCTATCAATTTTACAACCTGCATAATCTGCATCTGAATAACTAGTTAGATGAAAACCAGTATCTCTAGGGTACCAAATTCCAAGTTTTGGTTTTCCCTTGAGATATTTGAAAATTCTCTTAATAGCTATTAAATGGGATTCTCTAGGATCAGCCTGAAATCTAGCACAGAGACAAGTAGCAAACATTATAGCTTGCCTACTAGCTGTTAAGTACAAAAATGAGCCAACCATGCCTCTATAGCTTGAAATATCCACAGACTTTTCAGTAGTGTTTAATTCAAGTTTAGTTGCAGTGGCCATGAGAGTGTTTGCAGATGTACAATCCATTATATCAAACTTCTTTAAAAGATCATAAATATATTTGGTTTGACTAATGAATATTCCATCACTAACTTGCTTAACTTGTAAACCAAGAAAGTAAGTTAGTTCTCCCATCATGCTCATTTCATACTTACTTTGCATCAATTTGGCAAAGTTTTTGCAAAGTTTTTCATCTGTTGAGCCAAATATAATGTCATCGACATAAATTTGAACAAGTATGCTAGAGCCATTAACATTTCTAAAGAATAAAGTTTTGTCAACAATACCTCTTGTGAAGTGATTTTCTAAGAGAAACTTTGATAAAGTATCATACCAGGCTCTAGGTGCTTGCTTTAATCCATAAAGTGCTTTCAAAATATAGTAGACATAATCTAGAAAATTTGCATCTTCAAAACCAGGAGGCTGACTGACATAGACTTCCTCCTCCAAGTCTCCATTCAGAAAGGCACTTTTGACATCCATTTGATAGACTTTGAAATTGGCATGGGTTGTATAGGCTAGGAAAATTCCGATGGCTTCAAGTCTTGCAACAGGAACAAAAGTTTCATCAAAATCTATTCTTTCTTATTGACAGTAGCTCTTAGCAACCAATCTAGCTTTGTTCCTAACAACTATAGCATTTTCATCCATCTTGTTTCTAAATACCCATTGGTGTCAACAGAATTCTTTCCTTTAGGCATGGGTACCAGCTTCCATACTTTATTCCTCTCAAATTGGTTTAGCCCCTCTTACATAGCTAAAACCCAATCAGGATCCAACATAGCTTCTCCTACCTTTTTAGGCTCTTTCTGAGATAGAAAGTTGCTATACAGAAATTCTTCTTGAGTTGTCTTATTTTAACTCTAGAATATACATCACCAATAATAAGTTCAAAAGGGTGATCTCTAGTCCATTTTCTTTGTTGTGGTAGATTAGCTCTAGATGAAGAGGCCTCATTGTTGTCTTGATGTGTGACTGAGTTTTGATTAGAAGAAACTCCCTCGAGTTTGTGGATCTTTGATTTGAAGAAGGAGTTTTTTCTGTAAGTGATCTATTTTGACTCTCAGCTTCTCTGATTGTTCCGACGGATGATGCACTTTGTATCCCGACAGATGAAGCTGATTGTCTTCCGACGGATGATGTATTTTGTATCTCGACTGATGCTGAATTTTGTGCATCATTAGAGATAGGCTTTTCTGCATTATCTTTAGCCACTATTTCTTGATCACTATCATCATCACTGTCATCATAGATTATCTCAACATTGTCAAATTTGAGGCTATCATGAAAACCTTCATCTTTTAGTCCTTCAATCTTCTTATCTTCAAACATAACATGTACAGATTCCATAACATTGTTTGTTCTTAGATTGTAGAGTCTATATGCCTTTCCAACAGCATATCCAACAAAAAATCCTTCATCTGCTTTAGCATCAAACTTTCCATGTTGTCCAATTTGATTCCTTAGAATGTAGCATTTGCATCCAAAGACATGAAGAAAATTTAGAGTTGGCTTCCTATTCTTGAACAATTGGTAGTGTGTCATGCATTTTGCTTGATTGACCAAAGAAATATTCTGAGTGTAGCATGCAGTATTCACAGCTTCATCCCAAAAATATGTTGTTAACTTTGATTCTTCTAGCATTGTTCTTGCAGCTTCAATATGAGATCTATTTTTCCTTTCCACCACTCCATTTTGTTGTGGAGTTCTAGATGTAGGAAAACTCATGCATAATCCCATTCCCTTCACAAAATAATCTCATCACAAAATTCTTGAACTCAGTTCCATTGTCACTCCTGATTCTTCTTACTTTGAAATCAGGATGATTGTTGACTTGCCTTATGTGATTGATAATGATTTCACTAGCTTCATCTTTGGATTTTAGAAAATATGTCCAAGATAACTTTGAGAAATCATCTACAATTACTAGGCATTATCTTATCCTTTAGATGGACAACACATTGACTGGTCCAAACAAATCCATGTGTAATAGTTGCAAAGGTATTTCAATTGTTGAATCAAGCTTCTTTTTGAATGAGGCTTTAATCTGCTTTCCTTTCTGGCAGGCATCACACAATCCATCCTTTGAAAACTCCACTTGAGGAATACCTCTAACCAATTCTTTCTTGACTAGCTCTTTTATGGTTTTGAAGTTTAGATGGGACAGCTTCTTGTGCCATAGCCAACTTTCATCTTGACTTGCTTTACTGAGAAGACAATTTACAGATTCTGCATTTGTTGAGTTGAAGTCATCTAGATACACATTGCCTTTTCTCACTCCAGTGAGAACCACTTTGTTGCTCTTCTTGTTAGTCACAAGACATGATTTTGCATTAAAAGTAACTGAGTTGCCCCTATCACAAAGCTGGCTGATACTTAACAAATTGTGCTTGAGACCATCCACTAGGGCAACTTCCTCAATGATGACATTATCTTTTGAAATCAAGCCATATCCCACAGTATAACCCTTGCTGTCATCTCTAAAAATAATACTTGGGCCAACTCTTTCTCTAAAACCAGTGAGCAGAGTAGAATCTCCAGTCATGTTCCTTGAGCAACCACTATCCAGTTACCGAAGATTCTTTCTGTTTCCCTGCACACATCAAAATCAAATTAAGTTGATTTTGGTACCCAAGTTTCCCTGGGTCCTGCCTTGTTAGCATTTTTCTTTGGTTTTTTAGGTTTGACCTCATTTGACTTGGGTATTTCAGATTCATCCTTTGTCATTTGAGTTGGACCTTTGAAACCATTCATCATTGCAGAATTATCATGCATAGGTTGATTAACATGAAAAGGCATACTTTGTGCAAACATGTTATTCCAGTAAGGCATGTTAAATGGCATTTATGGCATACTAAATGCAGCATAATTTGGATTTTGTGCAAATGGCATGTTGGCATACTGTGCATTCAAATTGTGTGTAGACATAACATTGACAGGCATTGTAGGCATGCTGGGAAATGAAGGTGGTGCAGACATAGGAGTAGGTATAGCAAGTTTGTGATTAACAGACAAATGATTAACACTACAATACTTAACACATATATTTTTTGGTGCATATTTATCAGGTGTGTAGTTATTTTTTTAATTCCTACTTTCCCATTTCTATTATTTTTCCTTATTGACTCTACTTTCACTTCAATTTTCTCCAATCTGTCATTCAATTGCTTGATAGACAGATGACCTACATCGACTCTTTTGTTCTTATTCACTTGACTTGTTTCTCCTAGAACAAAGTTCTTAGAAACTGATCCATACTTTTCATTCAACTTAGCTAGTTTAGCTTTGCTAACTGGTTTACTTATACTCAACGGATGTGGCTCATTGTCTCTCGACATATAATCCTTTTGATTATTTGACGAATAATTTTCATCATCCATCGAATCTACATCAGTTAAAAGTCCTTCAACCAGATTGGAATCAAGCTTCTCCTTGTTCTTTTTCCAGGCTGCATCACAGAAAGATTCTATACCTTGAACTTTAGTGATTTGAGCATGGACATCTCTACATGATTTTTATGCTTTAATCACTTCATGTTCTCGTTCAAGTTGCTTTCTTAAAATTTCCTCTTTCTTTAAGGATTCAGTTAGTTCATCCTTATCAGTCTTGCATTCTATTTTCAATTTTTCAAACTTAACAAATTGAGTCTCTAGCACATTGTTTCTTTCACTTAAAAACACATTGTTCTCTTTAATTTTATTGTTTTCTTTAGTGAGAGACTTGAGTGTAACACGCAGGTGATATAACTCAATAGACATGTCATTTATGGCATCATTACACTCAGTTTTAGATAAATGAGCTAGGTTGGTAGTGATTACCTGATTGCTTGATGAACTTGTCTCTGTTTCATCTTATTTGGCCATAAGTGCTAGATTGACATAGCTTGTATCTTCATCCTCTTCCAATCCATCTGCAGCCTAGTCATTTTCTTGTGTAATGAAAGCCCTTTCCTTTTTCTTGAGCAACTCAAAGTATTTCTGCTTAGAATCAACAGCCTCAAACTTCGTTTTACCAGAATCAGGCTTTCTACACTCACTAGCAAAATGACATGCCAAGCCACACTTGAAATATTTGAATTTAGACTTATCAACCATGTTTCTGTTTGACTTGGTTGCTCCAAATTTCTTCTTGAATTTGATCTTGGAAAATCTCCTGGATAGAAAATCAAGGTGCTCATCTATGTCATCCATGTCATCTTGACTAAGATGGTCTTCATTTTCAGCTACTAGTCCCTTTCATTTGCCTTCACAAACTTTTAAGTTTGGTGAAGATTCAACAGCTTCAATCTTTATTTCCTTCTTCTTTTCTTGCTTAGCAACTAGTGCAATGGACCCTCCCTTCTTTCTTCCTTTCTCCATCTTCTCATCTTGTTCTATTTCAAGCTCATAGGTTTTTAGGAAACCATACAGTCTATCCAAGGTGAACTCCTTGTAATCCTGAGAATTTCTCAATGTGACTGTCATAGGCTTCCATTCCTTTGGTAGAGATATAAGGAATTTGAGGTTTGAGTCTTTTGTTTGATATACCCTTTCATACAGTTTTAGAGGATTTAGTAGTTTTTGGAATCTACTGAAAATGTTAGTGAGTGACTCACCTTCTTCACTGTGGAAATGATCATATTGCTGAATCAAGAGTTGCATCTTATTCTCCCTTACTTTCTCAGTTCCATCACATATAACTTGAATTGTATCCCAGACATCCTTAGCAGTCTTGCAATTTATGATGTTGTCAAACATATCACCGTCAACACCATTAAACAGAATGTTCATGGCCTTTTTATCCCTTTGAACTTGTTCTTTGTCTGGATCTGACCATTCTTCTTGTGGTTTTGGGACTGATGCTTCATTTCCTGTAGCAGCTCTCATAGGGACATATGGACCTTTTTCAATGCAGTCCACATATGCTTCATCTTGAGATAGGAGATGCAGGTGCATCTTCACCTTCCAATGGTGATAGTTGTCTTTGTCTAGAAATGGAATCTTTACTCCAACATCTTTTTTGTTCATCTTGTTGATTGTGGTTGTGGCGCCCTCCAAACCCGGGTCAGAAGTTTGGGGTCCACAACACATACACAATATATAAACCTGTATAAGAAATATTATTTGCAATGATCCTGTTTTACATAACCACGGATCACAACAGGTTAAAGTATGAAAACAAGCCACAACCTTAACTTTTATAACAATGTACCAAATCCTAACTAATTTAACTTACAACTGATAATGAAATTATTCTTACAATCATACTATCTCACTACCGTAAGAAACTCCTGCTAGCTCGATCCAACTCAAACTGGAACCCGAGCCCGTACTTTGGACTGAGGAACTTCACTATCATCCATATCCTTTTTAACTGTAGAATACATAAAAAGATACGCAAGAGTGAGCTAACTAGCTCAGCAAGTCACAATGACAATAATTGAGGTTAATCAATGATCCAAAGAGATGATTCAAAGGAATCAAGTTTATTGCTAAATAATCATTAGAATTGGATATTCATTTTAAGTTTTAAAACCAAGGTTAGGCTGCTGATCAGTCACGCACTAACCCCGAACGAAGCACACAGCACTGCTCTAATTACTGGATCCAAGGCACACATTGGCCTATAATTGACCACGAATCTGGTCCACATTTAGAAAACTATCCAATTCTAAAACAATTAAGTGTAATAAACAATGTAATTCAATAAGCAAGATCATAATCAACAGTGATAAAGCATTTGTATAAAAGCGTAATGCGATTCATGAGTATCACAAGGTTATATCAAGGTATGTATAAGAAATGGTTTTTAGCTCGTAAGAGGATCAAGTATTAGACGAATAATGATTTTACAAGGTTTAGTTCTTTGATGTTATAGAGAATGGTTGGGGTATTAAAATTTCTGTGTTTTCAAACAATTTTGTTCCAGTGTTTGGTGTTTGGTAGTTATACATTTGGGGAGTAATATCATATTTGGGTGGTTTGGTATCTGAAAATCAACAAAGGAGGGTTTACAAAGAATAAGGCTTATGGCTCAAGATCATGAAAAATCAGGGTTCAAGGTTAAATAATTTAAAACACTTGCAATATAAAACATGAGTTATTTTGAATAATACCAACATGTTATGAAACAGTTCGAAAATATTTCCGATATATCTTGAAGAAAAGTTTAGAAGTACATGCCTTATAGGGCTTTACAACTATTACTGATCGACTCTGAGCCGACTCTGCCGCTCAGGCTTTAACGTCCAATCACTAGATCACATTGGATTCAACTTCGATACTCAGGTTTTTCTGTTGAAACTCTACTGAGCTCGTCGACTGACTACTAGGTCATCTTTAGTCCATCGTCCACTTTCGATTTTCCGACTAGAACCGAAAAGAACAGGGCAGCCACGCGCACGCGTCCGACCAGAGAAGCTAAGGGAACACAACAACCAGGAACAAAAGCAGGGAACCAGAGTCACACAAGCACAATACTCGACTGAGATATACACACGCATATGCGTGTGTATATATATCAAGATTATGCCTTACCCTAGAGCCAGGCAACCGGACGGAGCTATCAACCGGAAAACAGAACCACCGGCGGTAATCCCACACCAGGGAGACAACCCGAGATGGAGGAACCGAGTGACGAGAGAAGTGAGAGATTCCCCCCTATTCTTCCCCTTTTAATTATTTACTTCCTTTAACTGATTGTTTGTTTTGCATTTTTTTTTCTTCTTTTTTTTTATTTATTTATTGGTTGACAGATGTTGCAAATGAGAGGCAACACATGCCCCCCTATTTTGAAAAACTGACGCGTGTGTTTGCAAGGATAATTACGAGTTTTTAAGGCCCGATTGCCCCGAATCTCGCAATTTTACGGACCGAGTCGCTCTCTAAACAATTCTAGAAAATTACGAAAATAGTCTTAAAAGGTTATAAATATCCCGAAGTTAATGAAAACGTAGATTTCATAATTTTAAAACAATTTCTGAAATGCAATTCATACCCGCTTTTAACAATTAAACGAAATAACGCGCGGGTGAAATTAATCCTGAAAATTTCCAAACTAATTTTAAAATTCTCGGAATATTCCAAACTTCAATAATATGAGTTTCATAATTTTTGAAAAATTCTGGAATTAAATACATATTTTACAAGTAAAAATAATCAGAAAATCATTTAAAGATAAATAATTAATAAAATATTGATTTCTAAATTTTATAAAATCCCAAAAATAATTATTGAAATTATAAAATCATAAAACTAATTTTAGAGACAATCCAAATATTTACGAGTTTAAAATTGTAATAAAATCACCTTTAAAAATAAAACAGAACAATATAACTCAATTTTTGACTACACATTCCAATCCTTTACACCAATAAATCACAGACAGATAGTATATATCAACATGCTACTGCCAAAACCAAGAATCATATTTTGTTTAATTAATACTTTCACAATTACATATTTAAACAATTCAAAAATACACGAGTCGTTATATTTTCCCCCTTAAAAAGATTCTGTCCTCAGAATCTGGTCTAACTAAATAATTGAGGATATTTGTCAAGTATATCTAACTCTAGTTTCCAAGTAGACTCTTCTACTTGAGGATTTCAAATATACTTACTATAAATATACACTCATTTCCAATGACTCGCCTTTAATGATCAAGAATTTGGATCGATCATTATATGTAAAACAAACTTGGACAAGAGCCCATTGGCTCCTAATCAATCACTTAATTCAAATCAAATACTTATTGCTTTAATATTGACGGGCAAAATATACTATACGTACACACTATTATGATGGTAACATCAAATCATGAACAACTTTATCTATATTTATCAATACCCTGAATGGTTTACTAATTTTAGGACTTAACATGTCCCTTCTACTCAGACTTATTCAGTCTCTTACAAGATGAAACTTGTACTAACACTACTGGTCCTATTTCTATACTCTTACTCTCTCTCGATACAAATCCACCTTCTTTCTTTGTCTACTCCGAGCTGCTTCAATCAATATCACTATGCCCTTGATGTGCTGAATTAACGTAGGATTTGACGACTTTCTTTCTCCCACTTTATTTTAATAAAGTGGGAACTTACACTTGCGTCTATATAAGGCTTGGTAAAGTGGTATTCTAAAGCTGACATTGATGATGAATGATCATCCCAGCTTTCCTTAAAAACTCAACCTCTCAACATATCTTATATTTCCTGAATTGCTTTCTCACTTTGATCCTTCGTTTAAGGATGATAGGCGGTGCTCGTTTTTGACTTAGTACCCAAACATTTAAACATCTCTTACTCTTTTCCATTAGTTAAGGCTGAAAAGTAATCTCATATATTCACTTATTATCACCTTTAGGTATTTGAACTTTATATTCCACTCTTTCCAATTCGTTTACATCCAATCCTTTCTTTCTGCACAAGGCATCTGTTACCATACGGCTTTGCTTAGGTAGTTGTTAATGGATTAATTCAGAATCTTTTGTTAACCTTAGTCAAAATTTCATTCTTGAAGACTCAACGTATAGTTTCTTTCCTTCTGATCTTTGGAGAAAAATCCTTGGGCATTCCACACAGACTTTCTTATTGCTTGAATAGCTGAGGATGTTATTAATAAATACATTTTGCTTATCCAAGTACTCCTTATACACCACGTTCCATAATTCCTTATAGTCACCTGATACACTTGTTATTTCACATAATATCACCATAGCTTGCAATGCTCTTAACTCACTTTAATCGTAATCTATGAAATGTTCTCAGGTCGGATCTTAAGTTAATCCCCGAGATATAACATACTTCTTGAATTAGGTCTCGTAAGTAATTAATTCTTCATAGGGGTCACTTATTCTTATTCGTTGTTTTATTAAACTCCCGATAATCAGTACATACTCTCATAATTTCATTCCTTTTCTCCCTTAACATCACTGGTACACTTCACGATTCACTTTTTATAAAACCACTCCCTGGGTCTACCTTATCCACTAGGCCTCCAATACTTCGCCTTAATCCTTTGACATGTCCAACACTTCCTAATCCATCTTGAAATTTCTTTCTTATACCTGGTTATCACTATTTTTCTTTAAAATTCCGTATATCTTGGCATTTCTTCAATAAGTTAAATACTTTATATTGTGAATTCCCAGTAGGATCTCATTTCTTAATTCTTTTACTTGTAGCGACTAAGTACTGGAAGAAAACCTAGGAATATCGTGATCGTTCTTCTGGGTGCATAATCTTCCTATTACTAAATGTTAACATCGTGATCCATTATCTTCCCTTGACATCTCCTTATCTTTTCTTAATAATTCTGATTGAAAGGTCGTACTACCCATCCTTGTTTCCTTAGGATTATATATCTGACTTCCTACTCTAACTTCTAAAATTCCATAGATAATTCTTCTGGTACAGTTTCTATGTTTGTTCTCTCCTTTTTGTTTATCGCCTACCTCTACATTTGCTTTTCCTCGTGGGTACATACTTCAAACTCTTATGGTCCGTATAGATCTTACACTTTTCTCCATACATACCATGTTTCCCAATCTTTTGAAATAAATATTATTACTGTTAGTCCCAATTATAAGTAGGATACTTCTGCTCATAAGGTTTCGGTTGTCTGGGTGCATATATAATAACTTTATTGTGCTGCATCAACACACATCCTACTCCCTTATGAGAAGCATCACTATAAACTACCAAATCTCCTTAATACTTTCAAAGTGATAAAGCAGGTGTTGTAACCATTCTTTCATTTAACCCCGCAAAACTTTCTTCACCCTTCTCCATTTCATATCAACTTCTTGCTCTTCCTGATTAGCTTTGTCAAAGGTATTGCAACTTTCAAGAAATCTTGCACAAATTTTCAATAACAATCGGTCCATGGTGAAACTTCTTACCTTCGTTGATGCTTTTGATCTTTCTTTATTCATAGTAACTTTAATTTCTACTGGATCTCCTTTGGTCTCCTCCTCACTGACTATTTATGCTTTCCACCATCAAAACTTTCACCTTGTAAATTTTTCATACAACTTCTTTCTTCTTCGACTTCCCAGCTATCATTAAATACTTGCATCTTCCTTCTTTGAGTTTAAGTAACGTAAATACAACCTATTCGGATCTTCCTTCAAGATTCTGTTTATCAAGTTTAAATATTACTAGTATATCGGTTAATCCAAATGGCAATACTAGAATTTTATAGCAGCAATACTTAGTTTTGAAAATTATCCTTGATATATCCATAGGTTCAATCTCCAATTGATAACATCCAAATCTTAGAAAATACTCTGCTTCTTTCATCCGATCAAATAAATCATTAGTTCGAAGTAACGGATACTTGCTCTTGATAGTAAACTTGTTGAGCTTTCACTAGTCGACACATAATCTCCTAATTTCATATAACAAATAATAACGGTGCACCTTATGAGATACACTGGGTCTAATCGCTTCTTCTTCTAGCATCCCTTGCCTCTGCTTTGCTAACTTCCTCATTTTAACTGGTGCCATTTTGTGTAAGGCCTTGGTCACTAGCTTCGTATCAGGTGCTAAATCAATCGCGAGCTTCATTTCTCTATCTGGAGGAAATATTGATAACTCATCTGGAAACATATCTTGAAACTCCTTAATTGCTATAAAATCTTCAAATTTTGTTTGCTTCTGACTTTTATTTACCTCATAATCACCATAATGCTCACATCTTGATCACCGTAATCATTGTTAACAAATTATTTACCCTCCTTCTCCCTTTATACCTCATCATATTCTCATTTGACGTCTTCGACGGTTTGTCTGAACATCATGCTTAAATAGTTAATCCATTCCTTAGAATAATGTCAAATCCTCTTATCTCAAATGATATTAATTCTGCACAACTTATTGCCAAAAATCTCAATTTCACCATTGGTACTTACTTATTTAACAATTACACGTTTTTAACTTGTTAGTCCTTTAATAATAATGTTAACAATTCAATAGGGTAATTCATCTCATCAACAAAACCTTGAGAGATAAACAATTAAGTTTCTCTCACATCTTTTAATACTTTAACGCATAAGGTATTCACCATAATCATCCATGTCATCACGTCCGTATTCTGAATAACATATTTCATATGAAAATCGCATATTCTCGTTCTCGAAGACATATTCCTTATTGGAGTAGATTCCCTTGATCCTTAGTGCATCCCTGACTGGGTTAGTGATTTGCAATTCTCGCCATATGCCCTTATTTGCTTTCCATGCGTGAGAGGTAGATGGAACTTTGCCTGCTTGGTCCTTAATACGTTGATTTCTGTTTGAAAAACTCTTGCAAAGAACGACAGTACAACGAAACAACTAGAAGGATTCACAATTTAACAAAAATTAGAGTTGAAAAGAAAGAAGAAACAAGGATTTGAATATGAATGAGACAACCACATTGGTACTTAAGATGGCATACAGCACATGACTAGGTGGCGTCCCACCCGACTCTTCGTCATTCCAACAAAGCATCTCACCATAACACTGTTTGTCCCAATCAGAAAGCAAAACTTGAGGGGAACAATTAAATTTGAAAGGAATGCAATATCCTCCTTTTTGATATCATCATAAAGAATTTATTATGAAAAGAAGTTCATATATTTTTGGGAATTAAAAAGGAATATACGCTGTAAGATTGAAGACAAGAACGATACTGTTGGTCACCATCCACATTTCACTTGTATTCATCTTTCGAGCTTGTTCGATCATATCCCAATTGTGTCATATAACAACTTTAGAAAGTACGCTGAAATGCCTTCGCAAATTAAGCATTATAGTAGATTCTTACTTATTAAGTCTTGCGTCTTTAACATCGCACCTAAATGTATAATACTTTAACAATTCGATCATAATGACGTTCTTACCAGATAACCTCGAGTGTCCTCCTCTTTAATTTAGAATAACCATGAATCATTCAACATAGAGATCCTTTTGTTAATAATCTTCTTCTTTTGGAAAGGTCTGGAAATCTTCCAATCTCCTTCAGTCATACTCAGGCTTCTGTTAAATCAATAAATTCTTTGAATTCTGACAGTCCTAGTAATTGGATGAATAGTTACTCCGTACATTGATTCTGTTGTTAATCTTATCAAATAATATTTGCACCTTACTATTAGGAATAATCAGTTTTCTCATAATTGCGGGTTACTTTATTTTCTAAATTAGCAATACAAGTCTGAAACAAGCATCCTTCCAAGTAATCCGGGTCTTTTAACAAACAAGAAACTCAAGTAGTAACTTGACAACCAATGTTTAAAACTTATTTATTTCAAAAGGCTTTTAGAAATTTTGTAAGGGAAAATCTTTTTTGAAAACTTATTTAAAAATTTTGAAAATCATAAATCTGGTTGTCCTTACTATATGAGTTGGTTGTTGTCCTTCTTACCTATAACAAGGTACCATATTAAAGAAACAATCACATAAAAGTCCGTTCACTCCAATCTACCTTTTCCCCTTTATCGTGTCCATTTGCCTTCCTTAATCGACGAAAACTTCAATAGTCGTTGCATGTTATCTTATTCGTAGCTTCACATCAAAGCTTTCATACTGGTAATACTCCCGACATTATCGTTGCAGTAGTTAAGTAGAATAGGCTATCCAATAGTCAACAAGTCTATTTCATAGAACAAAGTTTGCTCATATTACATCACATCACTACTTTACATATCGCATTTATCATAGCACCATCATTTAATTCTACAAAAATTCCAGATTTATACTTTTCTCTCAAACTCTTTCAAAATTCATCTAATTCATCCCACAACTAATCACGGGTAGCTTAGTCACTAATGGCTTCTTTTAACCTGGTAACAGCTATCCTCTAAAACACATAAATCTTCTCTCTAAACTTCTTCTCATCTTTATTTATATCTCAGGTACTCACCATTTACTGTAGCTCTCGAATCCATCCTCGTAGGTACTGTTGCTTCATAGGACGAGTTTTAAACTGGGTTATAGAACAGGGTGTAAAGTAAACTGAAAATATATACTCCCACTTGAATGTCCAGTAAAATAAGAATAAACAGAGGGAGGTTCTTAGATAGGTAGTTTCATATCAAGAGGTGATAAAATAGTGTAGAATAGGTTGAAAGGGTGCAGCTGTTATAACAGAAGGTAATACAATTAATACTGATGGAAGAATAAGGTGCAAATCAAATCTGGAAGAAGATGACGATCCTCGAACGGAAAGCTCCAAACGATCAGATGATACAGGGAAATCAGGATATGCCATTGCCATTGTCTAGAAATCATGTCGCAAGCTAAGAATCCCAAATTGCAACACGAACCTGTTAGGGTGAAAACACGCGCTAATAATACACGCAAGTATACGCGTTCGCAAGTAATATAGAATACTTTTAGTTCGTTCCCACAGAGACTCAGACTAATTATGTTCAATTAAACTCACTCACTAATGTATAATTACTTCTCAATGTTAAGACAATAACACTTAGATTTGATTAACTAATTATTAACTACAATTAACTACTAGAATTAAGCACTTAATTAACACTTAAAATTAACAATATTTAAACACTCATGAGATCACAACTTCATTATTACTTCCTTCAATAGCTATTGTTCTTACCCTTAGCATGCAACAATGATGATATTAATCGAATAACACGAAATTGATAAAAGCCAACTTTCATTGTACTAATACCATTCTACCAAACATCCACAATTAAGATAGAAGTTGATTAGGCATCAATTATGTTGAGTCCCTATATGTCTACAAAAATTGACAACATAATGATTTAAGAACAAGTTATTCCTTTTGATTATACAGGGCGAATAAAACGGTTAGAGTTACCCACTAATCATGCATACTCTTACATGAAGCTATGCTAGCATGGCAAGTTCTAAATCTCGAGATCCACCGTCGCTTCACAAGAGATTAACACCCTATCTTATATGTTCACGACGCACATAAGACGAATACGCACAACCAATACTAGATATCATACAATCATCACACACTAAGGTATTAAACAACTAACTAAAGAATTCCATAGTAAATCCGCCACGACCCCATGATCACGATTAGCCCATAATAGCACTCATCGTCATCATGGGTTCATATGAAAACATGATAAATAAACATAAAAGAATAATAACTAAACTAATTATATTAAACCAGAGTACGTCACAAGAGTAAATAGGTTCAAAGCAAAGAAAACTAGCATCCAACGTTATAACGAAATAAAGAATCACAAGAAAATATGCTTCCTCTTCGTTGCGGTGTGCTAAAACGGTCTTCTTCCTTATCTCCTTCGCTCCTTGATTAATACTACGATCCAACACACGTGAAACGTCTCTAAAAACTACTTATATAGGAGTCCCATAAAACTCAAATAACATAGAAGTTGAAAGCCAAACAGAACTAGGAGTCTAAAATAAATATTCTGAATTCTCGACCCTGCGCGGCCGCTCAGCATAGCTGAGCGGGCGCTCAGACCCTTTCTGGAATTTTTGTCTGTTTGCTCCATTTCTTCGCTGTAATCTGCTCCACTCTTCCCTCTTCCCTCTTGCAATGCTGGACACATGCCAAGACTGATTATTGATGAATTCTCCCCCGAAATGTAACTAATACCCTGAAATGCACAAACACTAGAAAAACGTATCAAATACACAAAATACTTGATTTCAAGACACTAATTTAAGCTATTATAAGATGTTCTAAGTGGTATAAAATGCCACTTATCACACCCCCAAACTTAAATCGATGCTTGTCCTCAAGCGTCACAGACTCAAAAACAAAATAAAAACATGCATGAATGCTATCTATATGAAATACAGCGATCCCCCTTACTACGACCAAACCAACCAACTTACGACATCTCAACAAATGCAATTAGGCGACTAAAGATCAACCAAATCATGCAAACTAACATACAGCCAGAAACGTGGTGTGTGCAGATGCTTAACAGATATACTTCAGACCTAGATCAATTATTATGACTCAACTATCATCAAGGCAATCACATGATTATACAAAGAATAAAAATTCTAGGCATAAAGTGACTTATAACACTACAAGAATCCTGGAGCTTATTACGGAATCATGCTTTTTATTCATAACAATAATGCTTATTTGACCGTGCAATGAGTGAGGTCCACAAAAGACTTATACAATGGTATCCATGTAGCGAGCGTTAGGTTAGCGGATCCCAGACTCTAAAAGCCTTAGGTCACTAGGCACAAAGTACCCTAAGAACTTAATAACTCGAATACCAAAGAGCCCACTCGTGGTCAATTATGCATTAACTCTTTATCTTTCTTTCTCTTTTTTTTCTTCTTTTTTTTTTCTTTTCTCTTTTTTTTTCTTTTCTCTTTTTTTTTTCTAAATTTCTGAGCAAGTGCGTTTCGCTCCATCTTGCTCAACCCTAGACTACTCGCATAAACATACGAGCCGGCTACTAGCCATTTGACGCCTAGCCACAATTAGCAACGAATTCCATTTTTTACTCTATTTTTTTTCTTTTCATGCCTTTATCACTAAGAACCTATTATAAAATTCTAAGCATAATAAATAGATTAACCTCGAAAATAATCAGACCATAACAACAATCTAGTCCTTAAGCATTCTCTAAGACTTAGTGAAAATATAAGTGTTTTAAACATGCATATCAACCTACATGACTCAACATCACTTTAATGCTATCACTACACTCGCATCAACATCACAAATCGGTCGGCAAATCATTGCAACTGGGATCATGACATATGCATAAGCTACATGACATGATAAACAAATAAAGCTATAAATAAAAAAACTATATGGCAAAAATTATGCAATTATATGAACTAAACTATCATGAATATGCAACTATATGACACACACACAAAATATTCCTTAACTACCACCCCCAAACTTAAAATCTTCATTGTCCCCAGTGAAGGTAGTAGAAAGGAACACAGGGTATACCTACTCGGAGTCATCATCATCATCACCCTCAGTGGGTGGTGTATCAGAAGGTGGTTATGCAGAGTCCTCACCAAAAAATGGCCACTAGATGTCAGCTCCAAGGCCTCTAAAAGCGGTCCCTAGCGCAAGGATGAGCTCTTGAACAAACTTGCTCTACGTCTCGTACATAGCATCCATCCTCCGTGACAGCCTCCTATACTGGGCATCAGCCATCCCAGCACCCTCCTGAGCTCTAGAAAAACCAGCCTCATCACGCCTCGGCCTCTCCATGGTAGCACCTCGTGCTGGACGCCCTCCTGGAAGACGATAACCCAGCCCATGCTCTTCGGACTCACCACCGGTCCACTCTTACATCATATTCAGAGTCCTGGAATCAATAGGAGCGACCGGCAACTACAACTGCTCATGAGATGGCCACTGAACTCCCACCGCTCGGCAAAGCTTCATAACCGTAGATGCATAAGGGACGTTCATGTGCTTCGCTCCCCTCAAAAACTTCAGAATTCCTTGGTAGATGAACTCACCAAGGTCCACATAGTACTCCTCATTCAAAATTCCCCACAACAACTGTGCTCTCTCAACTGTGACCTCATGTGCATGCGAAGAAGGCAGAATATTAACACAAATAAATGCATTCCATGCACGGGCATACCTGTTCATCGCGATCGCCGGAAAGTGACGATACTCATTAGTTCCAGTCTTGAAAGTCCATACTGTGCCCGGCCTACAGAGAGTAGCATAAATCAAATCCAAGTCAAAATCCTCAGCAGTCTTCTCGTTTCAGTTCTCCTCTGTGGGCTTCCTCTGTCTCTGCCCAATCACACGACGAATCACCGCTGGGTGATAATCCACCGTCATCCCCCGGACCACAGAAAACCCATTCTTCTCGGCCTTCGCATTCGCATAGAACTCGCAAACCACGCTCATCGGCACTGCTTCAGGCGACTCACAAAAAGCTATCCACCCCTTCTCATCAATCATAGGCAACAACTCACCATCCCTCCCCGATGGTAAAAATCCCCTCTCCTTCAGAATCGGCTTCCCTAGAAGCCTACTGTACTCCTCCTCCGCAGCCCTATCATTCAGACGAGGCCTCGCAGCAGTACCTCTCGAAGAATCAACAGTCGGGACAGTGCTGCTGCTATCAATAGTCCTTGCTCTCTTTGGTGCCATCGAATCTGAATAAAAGTGCTTGAGAATTGTGTTTTTGTGTTTGAGAGAGAGTTGAAGTGTAGAAAGTGTATGGGAGATATATGGGATGGGTGTATGTATATATAGGGTATGGATTAGGGTAGAGTTTGATTAGGAGTGTGATTAAGGGTTAAAATCATGGGATAATGGGGAATAGGTATTGGTTTATGGGTTGTGTTTTTTTTTCTGATTTTTTTGGATTTTTATGGAACTTAAAAAAAAAAATTCTCCCAGCCGACCCTTGAGCGGTCGCTCAGCAAAGGTGAGCGGGTGCTCAGCTTGTTGAGCGGTCGCTCAGCAGAGCTGAGCGGGCGCTCAGGAGCCTACTGGAAAAAAATATTTCAGGCCCCGTTTTTCTGATTTTTTTGTGGTTTTGGATAGGTTATAAACTTCTAAGGGTTCCTGTAATAAGAAATCATGGGTTGCCTCCCACGAAGCGCTTCTTTTTCGTCATTAGCTTGACGTTGCGTACCTTCCTTAAGTTGACAATAAAACGGCACTAACCACTTCTTGGTTTGCCGTGTCCCCATAGTAGTGCTTCAAACGCTGACCATTAACCTTGAATGCTTGGTCCAGATCATTCTCAAAAATCTTCACCGCTTCATGTGGAAACACAGTTTTGACAATAAAATGTCCAGACCACCTTGATTTCAACTTTCCAGGAAAAAGTCGGATACGAGAGTTGAATAAGAGGACTTGTTGCCCCGGAACGAATAACGTAGGATGTAGCTTCCTATCGTGCCACCTTTTCACCTTTTCCTTGTACATTTTGTTGTTCTCGTACGCTTGGAGTAAAAATTCATCAAGTTCATTAAGCTGAAGGATTCGCTTCTTTCCAGCTGCATCTAGATCCAGGTTCAACTTTTTCAACGCCCAATAGGCCTTATGCTCAAGCTCCGCAGGTAAATGACATCCCTTACCATACACCAGTTGAAACGAGGACATACCAAGTGGAGTTTTGTATGCTGTTCTGTAAGCCCAAACAGCTTCATCGAGCTTTAAAGACTAATCCTTCCTTGACGGACAAACAACCTTCTTTAGAATGCGCTTGATCTCTCTGTTAGACACTTCCGCTTGACCATTTGTTTGCGGATGATAGGCAGTAGCAACTCGATGATTCACATTATAGCGCTGCATTATAGAAGTGAACTTACGGTTGCAGAAATGCAACCCTTCATCACTTATGATTACTCGTGGCATTCCAAACCTTGTGAAAATCTGCTTATGAAGAAAATTCAACACTACCTTTGCATCATTTGTCGGTAGAGCCTTGACTTCTACCCATTGTGAGACATAATCGACTGCCATCAATATGTCTGATTGCTGCAGGATGAGACAAAAGGCCCCATGAAATCGATTCCCCAAACATCAAAGACCTCGACTTCAAGCATCACATTTAATGGCATCTCATCCTTTCTCGTCAAATTTCCCACTCTTTGGCAATGATCACACCTTAAGACAAACTGATGAGCATCTTAAACAAAGTAGGCCAGAAAAAACCTGCTTGCAGAGTACGAGCTGCCGTCTTCTCACCACCCTATTTCTGTGAAAGGAATCCGTAGTTTTCTTGGTCATACGGGTTTTTATCGGCGTTTCATCAAGGACTTTTCGAAGATATCTAAGCCGTTGTGCAACCTGCTTGAGAAGGATATGCCTTTCAAATTTGATGATGACTGTTAACGGCATTCGAGACTCTTAAGAAGAGTTTGATCAATGCACCAGTTATTACAACACCGGATTGGACAGAGCCTTTTGAGATGATGTGTGATGCGAGTGATTATACGGTAGGCGCAGTTCTTGGGCAGCGCAAGAATAATCTCTTTCATGTGGTCTAATATGCTAGCAAGACCTTAAATGGGGCCCAAATGAACTACACCACTACTGAGAAGGAGCTCTTGGCTATAGTCTTTGGTTTCGAAAAATTTCGATCTTATCTGCTTGGGACAAAAGTGACAGTATTCACTGATCATGCAGCCATTCGCTATTTGGTTTCCAAGAAGGATTCGAAGCCGAGACTCATTCGTTGGGTGCTTTTACTACAGGAATTTGAGTTAGAGATCAAGGATCGAAAAGTTACTGAGAATCAAGTAGCTGACCATCTCTCTAGATTGGAGAATCCCGAGTCTACTTCACATGATAAGACATTGATCAACGAATCTTTTCCGAATGAGCAGTTATGTTCACGCAAGTATTTGCATTCGCAAGTAATATAGAATACTTCTAGTTTGTTCCCACAGAGACTCAGACTAATTATGTTCAATTAAACTCACTCACCAATGTATGATTACTTCTCAATGTTAAGACAATAACACTTAGATTTGATTAACTAATTATTAACTACAATTAACTACTAGAATTAAGCACTTAATTAACACTTAGAATTAACAATATTTAAACACTCATGAGATCACAACTTCATTACTACTTCCTTCAATAGCTATTGTTCTTACCCTTAGCATGCAACAGTGATGATATTAATCGAATAACACGAAACTGATAAAAGCCAACTTTCATTGTACTAATACCATTCTACCAAACATCCACAATTAAGATAGAAGTTGATTAAGCATCAATTATGTTGAGTCCCTATATGTCTACAGAAATTGACAACATAATGATTTAAGAACAAGTTATTCCTTTTGATTATACAGGGCGAATAAAACGGTTAGATTTACCCACTAATCATGCATACTCTTACATGAACCTATGCTAGCATGGCAAGTTCTAAATCTCGAGATCCACCATCGCTTCACAAAAGATTAACACCCTATCTTATATGTTCTCGACACACATAAGACGAATACGCACAACCAATACTAGATATCATACAATCATCACACACTCAGGTATTAAACAACTAACTAAAGAATTCCATAATAAATCCGCCACGACCCCATGATCACGATTAGCCCATGATAGCACTCATCGTCATCATGGGTTCATATGAAATCATGATAAATAAACACAAAAGAATAATACCTAAACTAATTATATTAAACCAGAGTACGTCACAAGAGTAAATAGGTTCAAAGCAAAGAAAACTAGCATCCAACGTTATAATGAAACAAAGAATCACAAGAAAATATGCTTCCTCTTCGTTGCGGTGTGCTAAAACGGTCTTTGTAACGACCAAGGAATTACGCTTGTATTATATTATAATAATGATAAATTATGTGTATTATTATGTGATTAAATGTGTTAAGTCGTTAAACCCTAACTGCTATGTGTTATGTGTTGGCTGTTTTGATATCAACGTATTTTGGATATTTATTGAGCGTTTTATCGTCAGTTATATATATTATATTAAAACCTGTACAGCTCAAAACTATGTTTTAAAAGGCCATATTTCAAAAAAAAATCATTGGCTCTATTTTATTAAAAATGTCTTATACCATATCGCTATTCTGAACCCCTAGACGTTTTACAAACTGACCTTTTCGCGGCAAAAACAACTTTTCCGGACCCCTTCGGATACCAAAACCCCACAAAAATTACATTTTATTTTTATATGATCATGAAATTATCATATATCATTTTTCTTTGTATTTTTTGTAATATTCACAATTTTTGAGAATTTTTAGCATTTATTTTGTATTTATTGGATATTTAAAAAATTCAATATTAATACCCAAAAATTATAAAAATTGGGGCCAAATATTTTTATTAGGAGGGTAATTAGACCCTTAATTTTACTTAGGGGTATTATTTTCATAAATATAAATACCTGAGTTATTATTAATTAAATCAGTTAATTATACAGAAAAATCAGAAAAATAAAAAGAAAAAGAAAAAGGGAATTAGGGTTAGGGTTTGTGAAGAACAGAGCAGGAGAATCAAGGTCGAATTTCATCGTGATTCCGGAGTCCAAATCAGTCGTGTGAGTACTCGTTTTGAAGCTTATGATCTCTAATTTTCAATTATGTAATTGTTTTTCGTGTTTGATTGATCGAATTGAAAGTTGTTATTTCGGGTTTTAATTTCGAATTCGGGTTTTGATTTCTAGTTATTGTTTGATGTTATTGTTGTTAGAAACGTGTAGATCGTCGAATAGGGAGTCGTTTGGCACCGGTTTCACTCGATTTGGTGTCCGTTTCGAGCTCGTCGGAAAAACGGCGATGTCGCCGTTGTTCTTCGTTTCCGGGGACGACGTCGACGACTGGAGAAGAAGGAAGGAAGGAGAGGGTGTCTTTGTTGTTGTGCTTCAGAAACGCAGAAGAAACGAACTGGAATCGAGCGTTTTGGCTGCGTTTGGTTCGCCGGAATCAGCCCGCCGGCGTCGGGTTCTTGGCAGCCGACCGGTTGTTCTTCCCGACCCGTTTGGGTTGGGGACGACCCAGTTTGCAACCCGGTTTAGACCCGGGTTCAATCCTAAAAACCCAAAAATCTGTTTCTGTTTTTGTGTTTTTGATTTAATTAATTAATTATTTATATTTTAATAATTAAAAATCAGTTTTAATAACTCTAAAATTTAATTAAAAATTAGTTTTAAATTCTGAAAAATAGTATTAATAATTTCTGAATTATTTTATTAAATTATAAATTCGAATTTATTTATATAATTAATTATTTAATTATTTATCTAATTATTTATTAATTATCTAATTAATTAATAATTAGGTAATTAATTAATAATTAGGTAATTAATTAGTTAATAAAGATTAGAAATAATTAAGTAATGTGATTAATAATCTAATAATTAGTTAATAATGCGAATAGTGATTCACTAATTAGAATTATTATTCGAGCGTTAGTTATTCGAATAATATTGCGGTAATTATTCGTATCGTGTAATTAGTTATCGCTAATTATCTGTTTAGCGAATCGTACGAGTTTCAATAATAATCTAATAGTTCGATAATTATGCGAGAATTGCGAGTAGCTCATAGTTATACGAGTGATTAATCATTAAGTTAGTTTATAATTCGAGTAATTCGTAGTTATTCGATAAATAGCGTATCGGTTAATTAAATCGATTGATTATTTGTAAATAATTGATCTGAACGAATAAATAATAATAATTTGTAATAAATAGTAATAATTCCTAATAATTAGGGATTAATTATTTTTAAAATACAATAATTATTAATTAATTATTTAAAAATATAATTAATAATTGTTTAATTATAATTAATTATTTATAATTAATTATTAATTAATTAAATCTTGTTTAATTCATAATAATTCAACCGTTAGTCCGATTTGAGCGAAACGAAGACCTCTAGACTCAGAAAAATGAGACGAATCCAATAAAAATAGTTGTAAGTTATAATTTCTTCCGAAAGAGAGTGGTTTGGTGATAATTGATAGTTCATAGGTCCTAATAGGTATAATTGAGCCGAATAAATCCTGAAAAATTATAATAAAATCAGATAAGACTAGTAATGCAGGTATGAGTCTAGAATTGATTCTAAAAATAATTATAAGTCTAAAAAAAATGTATTATGTGTTTTATGTGCTACGTGCTTTACGTGAGTATGTGAATATATGTGTTGTATAAATGTATGTGTATATATGCGAGTCAGATAGAAACGCATGGGTAGACTGATAAGGTTGCGTGATATCAATTCAAGATACACGTATATAGTAAGTTATCTAAACGACTATTTTTCCATGATTGGTTCAGTGTTAGCAAGGCAGAGCAAGCTATGGTCAGAAGAAGGTGAGTTAAACCAGGTTAAGTACGCGCAATGCAAGTTTTTCCCCTATTCTAAATTCAGAATAGTGATTTATATTTTTTTTCTATCGTATCAATTCTCTTTGATAATCATTGTTCATATACACTGTTACCCATTTATTATTGCTTATTTCCAATTTCATTTCAATTCTTGATTTACCCAATTTATTGAATTCTCTGTTCATATTTCAATCCTTTTTACCCTTGTTACATATACTCTGGTATATCCTGGTGTTGGGATATATCGATAGCATTCCGATTGTTCCGGATTCTAAGCCTTGGACTGGATGGTTACTATACGGGCTGGCTTTTACCCAGACCATTATTTAATAGGCCATAGTTGCATGAGTACTCCTTATGTTGGTTGGGTCTATGCAGTTGGGTATAGATCCGCAATATATTCTGACTGATCAGCAGGTTATAGTGCATATGTTGGTTCTTGTTTCCAGTCTTGTTCATTTGGTACTCGCCAGTATTGGCAAATTACTATCCTATACAGATTCAGCTGGTTGATCCAACCAGCAGCTTATTGGTTCACTTATCTCTCTTTCTTTATACTATATATATTGTTGCAGGCTTGTTGAGCAATTTTGGCTCATCTCTTTTTATTGTTACTCCTATTGTTTTACAGTTAAGGTAGAGAATGAAACCCATCAGGACCCGAATAGTCAAGAAGCGAGTCAAGCAGCGGGACCCTCTTATACCAAGAGTGTTCCTTCCTATTCCCAAAGAAAGTTTTGAATTGCCAGATCAGGTCTAGCAGAATAAGTAGTAATGTTAGGTTGAATAAAAGTATTGTGTAGTTTGAATAAAAGTTGTGTAGTGAGAGTGTAGATAGAATAAAGTTTTGTAATAAAGAAAGTTCTTGAGACATATTTTATTTAGTTGGGTTTGTAATAAAGTGTAGTATGTGGTTCTTGTTTTCAACTCAGACCTTAAAAGATCCTGAGTGGAGATAGTTCGGGGTAATTATTATATTTATATTCCGCTTGTGCAGGTTTAGTTGGTAATTGTTGTTAATAATGCCCCAAATCTATACCCCGGATTTGGAGGGTGTTATAGTTGGCATCAGAGCTTAGGTTTGACCTTTGAAAACAAGAACGTTAGGGTTAAGATAAGATAGGAAGATGAGATAGGATAGAAGTAAGAGTGTTAGGATTGTCTGTTTATGTGATTAGAAGTTATGAGTTTTAGAATTGTGATTTGATTGTTTTTGTGTTATTATTTTTATGTATACTAGATGGCTTCTTTATCATCGTCTACGGAGAGGACCGAGACAGATCCAGTGGATGCACCGATATTAGCCCCCGTGTCAAAGCATTACGACCAGATTATATACTGAGAGAGAGGCTACATCAGATTCACCAGATTAGTTCTCAGCAGCTTATGGATTTGAGACAGCAGGATCTTAGTGCGGAGACAGCATATCGCAGAGCATTGGGACTTACCGAGGCAGTGCTAGAGGCATTGCAGGAGGAGTTGAGCCATGTGCCACCAGGATTTTGAGATTAGCAGATCGATGAGTGTTGTATTATGTACATTTTGTAGATAGAGGCAACATAGTATTGTATGACTAGTTTGTATGAGTATAGCTACTGACTTTTACTGATAGTAGTAGCAGTATGACTGTTATATCATAGGTTTTTGTATCAAGCACTGACACCTGCAGCTGGTGTTCTACCTATATATATATGAGATGATCTTTTGCACATTTTCTTTATTTTATTTTTATTTATTTAAGCAATTACATTTATTTCATTACCATTGCATAATTACAAATGTTGTTTTATTTACGATCATGTTGTATCTTTAAGTTTTCAAAAAGATTTTAGAACATAAAAAAAAAATTATATTTACACATCATACTATTTTATCTATTCAGTTATTTAATAAGCTGTTTTATTTTCCCAAATCGACTGTTTTAATATATGTTTAATATACTGTTATTAAAGAAGACCCATTGTTTATTTACCAGAAAGATGGCACCCAAAAGAAAAGCACAACCCGACTCATCAAATGGAAACACCGAGGGCCAAAACAATAATAACCAGATGGATCAGATGATTAATCTCATGCAACAGCAGATGTTGATGATGCAACAACAAATGCAGCAGCAACAACAGTAGTTCCAACAACAGATGTTACAGCAAGCCGCTCATCCAGGACATCAAGTACCAGCAGCAGCACCTACAGTCACTTTCAAGCAATTTCAGTCAGTAAAACCTCCGGAATTTATGGGTTCCACGGATCCTACAAAAGCGAGAGCTTGGCTGAAAGAGATGGAAAAGGCTTTTTCGTTGGTGAAAGTTAAGGAAGAACAAAAGACGGATTTTGCTAGCTACTTTCTGAAAGGCGAAGCTAATTACTGGTGGGAATCGAAAAAAAATTTGGAAGGAGAAGGTGTGGTGACTTGGGCTAGATTCACTGATCTTTTCTTGGAGAAATATTTTCCTCATTTTATGAAGAACCAGATGGAGATCGAATTCTTGGAGCTGAAGCAAGACAACTTATCAGTGGCGGATTATGAGACAAAGTTCACTGAATTGGCAAGGTTTGTTCCAGAACAAGTGGATACGGATGAGAAGCGGGCCAAGAGATTCCAGCAAGGACTGAAACCATGGATTCGTAGCAGGGTAGCTGTGTTTGAACTGACGATTTATACGGCTATTGTTCAGAAGGCTATGATTATTGAAGGTGAAAGTGAAGCAGCTCAAAAAGAGAAAGGACCAGGAAATTTTCAGAATCGTTTCAACAAAAGGCCGGGATTTCAAGCTCGAGGAAAAGTAAATTTTAGGAGACCGGAACAAAATAACCAGAGGATGGGTAATCGACTTCCTGCCCCAACTCAACAAAGGCTTATTCGACCGCCTATACCTGATTGCAGAACGTGTGGTAAAAAGCATACAGGGATTTGCAACAAGCCAAAAGTTACGTGTTTCAAGTGTAAACAAAGGGGACACTATTCTGGAGAATGTCCGACGGGAAAAGCAGAAGTTACTTGTTTCCAATGTGGGAGAAAAGGACATATCGCCAGAGACTGCAGAGGAATTGCAATGGCCGCTAGTATTCCAAGAGTTTTAGCATTACCTCCACCTCCACTACCATAGCAAAATTAGCCTAGAGCAAGGACTTTCAATATGTCAATGAAGGAAACGGTACAGAGTCCGAAAGTGGTTGCAGGTACACTCCCTGTAAATTCTGTAAATGCTTTAGTATTGATTGATTCAAGAGCTACTAGATCTTTTATTTCTGAAGATTTTATCTCTAAGATAGATTGTGAGATTCAGTGGTTAGATGAAGTGTTAGTCATAAAATTAGCAAATAATGATCAGGTTGCACTAGATCGAGTATGCCCGAGTTGTGATATTGAGATAGGGAAATGTCATTTTTCAGTTAATTTGATACCTTTTAGGCTAGGGGAGTTTGATGTTATTCTAGGAATGGATTGGCTATCTAGTAATAATGCTCAGATTGATTGTGCGAATAAGAGAGTGAAATTGCAAACTGAAGAAAATGAAACGGTAATATTTAAAGGTGAGAAACAAAAGCAGAAATTTCTATCAATAATGCAGACGAGAAGATTGCTACGTCAAGGATGTCAAGCTTATTTAGCCTATGTACGGGATGCTGATAAGGGTAATCCGAAGATTGAAGATATTCTTGTAGTTTGTGAGTTTCTTGATGTTTTTCCAGACGAACAACCAGGACTTCCACCAGATCAAGAAATCAAGTTCACTATTGACTTGACGCTAGGGACTGAACCAATTTCGAAAGCTCCATATCGAATGGCACCTGTTGAAATGAGGGAATTAGTAAAGCAATTGCAAGAACTTCTCGACAAAGGAATCATAAGGCCAAGTGTATCCCCATGGGGCACGCCAGTATTTTTCGTGAAAAAGAAGGATGGTAGTATGCGACTGTGCATTGATTATCGTGAGCTGAACAAGTTAACTATCAAGAATAAATATCCTTTACCTCGCATCGATGATTTATTTGATCAACTAAATGAAGCAGCATGGTTTTCGAAAATCGACTTACGATCGGGCTATCATCAGTTAAAGATCAAGGCTGAAGATATTCCTAAGACAGCGTGCAGAACGAGGTACGGACACTATGAATTTCTTGTGATGGCTTTTGGATTGATGAATGCACCTGCAGCGTTTATGGATTTGATGAATCGAGTATTCAAGAAGTATCTGGATAAGTTTATCATTGTATTTATTGATGACATCTTGATCTACTCCAAGACAGAAGAAGAACTTGCAGCGCATTTAAGAACGACATTGGAGATATTACGAAAAGAGCAGCTTTATGCAAAATTTTCAAAATGCGAATTTTGGTTGAAAGAAGTGCAGTTTCTAGGGCATATCATCAGTAGAGAAGGCATTCAAGTTGATCCAGTAAAGATTGAAGTTGTGTTGAACTGGGAAAAACCAAAGACGCCGACAAAGGTTCGAAGTTTCTTAGGATTGGCAGGATATTATCGAAGATTTGTTAAAGATTTTACGAAGATAGCAACACCGCTGACCAAGTTAACTCAAAAAAGTGAAAAGTTTGAATGGAATAGTAAGTGTGAAGAAATTTTATGTTTCTGAGTTGTAATCGACAAATTGGAAATCGAGATTCGTATTCCCCATGAATCTGCAGGAACTATCTACGCTATGACTTTTCAACCAGGATTGCTAGAAAAGATTCGCCGTTGTCAAGATGAAGTGATGAGTCAAGACGATGACTTAAAGGGAGAAGAGATTACAACTCAGAAAGATAATGAAGGAATTTTATGTTTTGCGTCAAGAATCTGGATCCCTAATGTGGCAGAATTAAAAGAAGAGATTATGCGAGATGCACACAATTCGAAGTATTCCATTCATCCAGGAAGCACGAAAATGTATCGCGATTTGAAGGAGAACTTTTGGTGGCCGAATATGAAGAAGGAGATAGCAGAATGGGTGAGTAAATGCTACACATGCCAGTAGTGAGTAAATGTATCTATGCTTAAGAAGTACAATCCTGATACAAGGCATGTAATAGAATATGAACCAGTAGAACTTCAGGCAGATTTGTCGTATGTAGAGCAGCCGATAAAGATTTTAGATCGGCAAGAGAAGGTATTAAGAAATAAGTCTGTATCATTAGTGAGAGTCTTGTGGAGAAACCCAGTAGTTGAAGAATCAACCTGGGAGCTTGAGAGTGAAATGTTAGAAAAATATCCTCAGTTATTTGCATAATGTGATTCTGAGGACAGAATCCTGTTAGGGGGGGGGAGAATATAACGACCGAGGAATTACGCTTTTATTATATTATAATAATGATAAATTATGTGTATTATTATGTGATTAAAAGTGTTAAGTCGTTAAACCCTAACTGCTATGTGTTATGTGTTGGCTGTTTTGATACCAACGTGTTTTGGATATTTATTGAGTGTTTTATCGTCAGTTATATATATTATATTAAAACCTGTACAGCTTAAAACTATGTTTTAAAAGCCCATGTTTCAAACAGAATCATTGGCTCTATTTTATTAAAAATGCATTATACCATATCGCTTTTCTAAACCCCTAGACGTTTTACAAACTAACCTTTTCGCGAAAAAAACGACTTTTCCGGACCCCTTCGGATACCAAAAACCCCACAAAAATTAAATTTTATTTTTATATGATCATGAAATTATCATATATCATTTTTCTTTGTATTTTTTGTAATATTCACAATTTTTGGGAATTTTTAGCATTTATTTTGTATTTATTGGATATTTAAAAAAATTCAATATTAATACCCAAAAAATTATAAAAATTGGGGCCAAATATTTTTATTAGGAGTGTAATTAGACCCTTAATTTTACTTAGGGGTATTATTTTCATAAATATAAATACCTGAGTTATTATTAATTAAATCAGTTAATTATACAGAAAAATCAGAAAAAGAAAAAGAAAAAGAAAAAGGGAATTAGGGTTAGTGTTATGGATAAAAAACCAAGGTTATTACTTGCTGTATTTAATACTAAGATTCGGGAGCTCAAGGCCTTTAATGGCTGCTCTCGTGTTTCGTGACTCAATCTGCCTTTACGAGATGCCTACGTATCTCTGTGAATTAGAGAATCAAGCCAAAAAACGTAGTTCTGATTGGTGGGGGTGAGACCCCTTATATAGATGTTGGGAGCCCTTGAATTGAACTTGGTATAGGAGACTTGGTGGGCAAGTCTCATAATTAGAATGGACTTTGGAGTCCTAGATAGTAGGAAACTGATTCCTTATCCTTTTAGGTCCCCTTGAGGCTAATCTCCAAGGATTTATATCCTTATCGGGACTCTTTTCAACATCTGATTTGTCCCTTATTAATTAATTACGAAATTAATTAATAATCAGGGCTTTTGGGTCTTTTTTATTCCATCAGGCCTGATCTGGTCCATCAGGCTTAACCTTTCTGGTCTGAGTATCATATATCTTTTTATTGGGCCTGGCAGCCCACAGTTTGTACAATTAATGCAGTATTTAATTATACAAACATAATTTATTTATCCCTATCATTTGCCCCCCAACTTTTGGGAAACATTGATTAGGTTTCGCAGAAGTTAAGTCTATTTGTTCCCTTACAGGGTTTCGTTTTTCCGTAAAGTGTGGAGCGACCTACACATTTACAACGAATTTTTCCTTTTATTCAGGAATTATCTTAATTTCCAGGAATTTTTCCCTTATTTCCGGGATTTTTCCCTTATTTTCTGGAATTTTTCCCTAATTTTCTGGGATTTTCCCTAATTTTCTGGGATTTTTCCCTAATTTTCTGGAATTTTCTGGGATTTTTCCTTATTTTCTGGAATTTTCCCTAATTTTCTGGGATTTTTCCTTATTTTCTGGAATTTTCAAATTTCCAGCCCATTTTTCGACCAGGATCCAGGTCGAAATTTCGACCAGGATCCTAGTCGAAAAATGGGGCCAGCCTTGTCATCCTGGTCGAAGGAATTCGACTAGGATCCACGACCTGGAATTCGACCAGGATCCTAGTCGAAATTTCGACCTGGATCTAGGACCTGGAATTCGACCAGGATCCTAGTCGAAAATTCGACCTGGATCGAGGTCGAAAATTCAACCCCTTTTTTTTTTTTTTATAAGCCTATCGACTAGGATTTCGACTAGGATTCTAGTCGATATTTCGACCTGAATCCTGTTCGAAAATTCTTTGGTTTTCTTGCTTCCTGGTCGAAGGATTTCGACTAGGATCCACGACCTAGAATTCGACCAGGATCCTAGTCGAACTTCGACCTGGGTTTTTAATCCCTATTTTCTGAAAGATGCTTGGTTTTATTCGACCTCATTCCTGGTCGAAGCTTCGACCTCAATTCAGTTCCGTTATTCCAGCTATTTTCGGGTGTCTGCTCGAAAGATTTCGGGCAGGATTCGTGACCTGGAATTCGACCTGGATTCTGGTCTTTTTTACCCGCTATTTTTGGGTGTCTGCTCGAAAGATTTCGGGGAGGATTCACGACCTGGATTTCGACCTGGATTCTGGTCTTTTTTACCCGCTATTTTCGGGTGTCTGCTCGAAAGATTTCGGGCAGGATTCACGACCTGGATTTCGACCTGGTTCCTGGTCTTCCAATAGCCTTCTTTATTTAGCTTTAATTTAGGGTATTGTATTTTCCAAATCCTAATTGGATTTGGGCCTAGCCTTTTTTGTTGGGCCTTATTAAATTTTTCTGAGCCTCTATTATTGGGCTTTTCCAAATCTTATTGGGCCTCTTTTATTGGGCCTTTTCAAATCTTATTGGGCCTCTTTTTATTGATCTGGGCTTAATACACCCTGTTAAGAATGCTCTAGAATTCCTTGGAATATTCTGGAATATTCTTTTTTCTGGGCTTTTTCTTATGGGCTTTTGTCCTCAATGGGCTTTTCGTCCCTTCAACTTCCTTTTCCTCTTATATAAAGGAATGAGGAAAGGCTATTACTCCTCACTTTCTCATTTCTTAGTTTTCTTCTTCATCTTCCTGCTAAGATTCTCAGAGGAATAACAGCAAGTCGGAGCTCAAAGCCTTTTTTCAGGAGCGCTTCTTCAGGTAAGATTCCTCCCTTTGCTTTTCATTATTTTTCCATTGTGTGCCATTTTAAGATAGCCTATTTACGTGCCTCATACTTTTTTTCAGATGGCTGACCAAAAAATGACTCGTTTGGCCAAGATGAACGTGGCTAGAAAGTCCAATGATTTTCCTATTCGATCGAGGTATACTTCCTTAATCGACATGATCAACACTCGAGGGGACGAGTATCCGTCTGATGCGCATCTGGACGCGCACGATCATATCAGTGCTTTACGGGATCCCAAGGAGCTGGAAAAGTTGAGCAGCTGCTTCAAAATCAAGGAGCCTTTTAAGCTGGTTCTTGCGGGTCCGGCCGACAGGGCCTGTCAGTGGAAGAAGGACGCGCTATGCGTCTATAAGGATACTCTGAGGGCAGGTATTAGACTCCCTTTTCATCCATTCATTCCTTTGCTACTGGCTGATGTGGGCATCAGCCCTTGCCAACTTCCCCCTAATTCCTGGAGGTTGATTCTGTGTTATCTGTCGCAATGCGCCAAGCACAACGTCCCCACATCTGTTGCTGTCTTCAGGAAGATTTTTCAGTTTAAAAACAACCCTGATAAAAGTCCGGGTTGGGTTTCTATCAACCAGCGCCCCACTATCCCCCATATCGTAAATGGGAAGTCCATCCCTGACAACAACTTGGGGTGGAAGAAAGATTTTTTGTTTGTTATTTGGGAAGGTGGAGATTGGGGCTCCCTGTTTCGATCATCCTTTGGGCTGGCCGTAGACGGGAGCCCGAATGACATAGCTTTGTCTGAGGAGGAGGCTAGAGGTTTCAACCTCCTTACGCAAGACAACGGCACCTCCCATTGTTGGGACCTTATCCGGGAGACCGTCCTGGTAGAACGCGGCCTTTCGCCCGTTAATAAGAAAAGTAAGTTCCCTTTCTTATCTCCTTTATTTCCTGCACTTTTATTTCATTGATTTTCAACTGACTTTGTTTGTTGCAGTGGCTGAGAAGATTGAGGAGGCTACCAAGCCGAAGGACCTGGAGACAACCAGGATGAAGAGGGCCGGGAAGATCTTTAAGGACCCTCGACTGGGTGACCGCTTCCCGGAGTTCCTTCTTCAGGCGACGGAGCCAGATGAGGAAGGCCCCAGCCAAGTTCTGCGCACCAAGCAGAGGCCAGGTGCCTACTTTCAACCTGTTTGGGGGATCCGGGGCAAGGACTCGATTGTGGGCAGCACGGCCCTGTCCAAGGAATGGTCTAAGCATTCCATTTCCCCGGTGGATTATCAAGATTTTGTCCTTCAACAGGACTTGGAGGGGAATGAGCTGTTTGGAGCCCAAGCTCTGGCGACGGTATGTACTTTACTTATGCTTTTTACAATTCTCTTTTCTTTCTTTTCTAAACCTTTGCTGTTTTCTCCTGCAGGCTAACGCCCATTTTCAAGGGGCTATTCACCAAGCCAAGGCTTGGAAGGTTGGCCTGGAAGATGCCAACAAGAAGTTGGAGGAGGCCAATCAAAAAATTGAGGCCCTTGAAGCTCAATTGGCCTCTTCCACTTCTGACCTGGAGACGGCCCGGGCTGAAAATGTCATCTTGAAGGCGCAGAAGGAAAAAGCCTTTGATGGCTGGATGGACACTCAAGAATTCAAAGACTTGATGGTGGAGCATGACGCCCTTCTTCATCCTGTTAGCTATAAGGAAGGCTGGGACGCTGCTGTGGAGGCCATCCAGGATGAGTTTCCCGAGGTCCTTGAGCAGTTGCCCTTTCCTTGCCCAGTGCGGGTTCCAGAGCTTGGAGGTGTTACTGAAAAGCTTGCTGGTATGATCAAGGATGGAGAGGAGGAAGATTCCCCCGAGGAGGAATTCGAGCCTGTTGCTAAGAAGGCCAGGGTGGAAGAATCTCCCAAAGCAGCGCCTCAACAGCCATCATCTTCTGCCGAGGGAACTTCTACAGGGACTTCGGAGGGGATGACCGAGACGTCCGAAGAAACGACTGAAACTTCCGAAGAGACTTCGGATAGTGGTTCTGAGGAATCTCATCCTTCCAAGGCCTAGCTTTTTGTATATCTTCTTTTTGAACTTTATTTATATCAGAACTTGTTACCCTTCGGGGTTATGTTTTATACGTTGCTTTTCTTGCCTTTTTCTGTTTTATCTTTACAATCTTAATATGCATTTGAACCTTAAACATCCTTAGATAGAAATAATTTCAAACTCTTTAATATGAAGTCTGGTTTTCCAAAACCTTACATAGCATGGGTTCGACCCTAATCAACAATAACTAGACAATGTAAATTCTACTGGAATATAAAATCCTATGCAAGCAAAGCTTCAAGGTGCTTTTAAACCTACTTGTCAATGACAAGTGAGAATCGTACTTCTCCTATCTTACACATAGTAAACCTTCAGGTTTTGTGCGTGCCAGGTCCTCGGGACTTCAAAACCTTCCATAGTTTCCAGCTTGTAGGTTCCTCTACCCTGAACGCTCTTGACTCTGTACGGCCCTTCCCAATTCGGGGCAAGCTTTCCTTTCTGTCCAACACCAGAAGCCTCTATTTTTCTCAAGACTAGATCTCCTTGTTTAAAAAATCTCTCTTTAACCCTTAGGTTGTAATAGAATGAAGCCTTTTTCTGATATTCTACTATCTTTGCATGTGCCTCATCTCGCACTTCATCAATTAGATCCAGGGCTAACCTCTGCCCTTCCTCATTTTCTACAGCATTGAAAGTCTGAATCCTTGGAGAGGAATGCGATATCTCCACGGGAACTACTGCTTCTGCCCCATATGCCAACATGAAAGGAGTTTCTCCTGTCGTGACTCTACAGGTAGTCCTATAGGCCCATAATATTGGAAGTATCTCATCCACCCAATTATTTCTTGACTTCTCGATCCTCTTTTTTAGTCCATCCAGGATTATCCGATTTGCTACCTCTGCTTGCCCATTGGCTTACGGGTGAGCCATAGTGGTGAATCGTAACTCAATTTCATTTTCTTCACAATACTTCTTGAATTCCTCATTGTTGAATTGTGTTCCATTGTCAGTGACGAGGATACGGGGAATTCCATATCGGCACATAATGTTTTCCCAAAGGAATTGTGCAACCTGCTTAGTTGTGATTTTGGCCAAGGGTTTGGCTTTGATCCACTTGGTGAAATAATCAATGGATACAATTAGAAATTTCCTTTGTGCCGTGGCCATAGGAAAAGGCCCTAGAATATCCATCCCCCACATGGCAAAGGGAATAGGCGAGTTGATAGAGGTCAGCATCTCGGGGGGTTGTCTAACAACTGGTGCATGCTTCTGACAGCGATCACACTTCTTCACATATTCTTTGGCATCAGCCATCATTTCTGGCCAATAGAAGCCTAAATGGGTTATTTTATGAGCCAAGGCCCTGCCCCCCAGGTGTTGTCCACAAATACCTTCATGCACTTCTTCAAGAGCCAAGCGTGCCTCATCGGGCCTGAGACACCTCAGGTAAGGAACCACGAAAGATCTTTTATATAGAATCCCATCTATCAAAGAGTACCTTAGTGCTCGAACAGTTAACTTCCGTGCCTCAATTGCATCGCTTGGCAACCAACCGGTCTGAATGTGAGCCTTGATGGGATCAATCCATGACGTCCCCAAGCCTACGGGAGCCACAAGCTTAACATCTATGCTTCGTGTCTTCAAAACACGGAAGTACACACTTCCTGAACTTTCTTCAATCTCAGATGAAGCAAACTTTGATAGCGCATCTGCTTTAGCATTTTCTTCCCTTGGAATGTGTTCAACATGTCATTCATTAAATTGGGTCATCACAGCCCTTACTAGGCGAACATACTTATCCATTGTATCATCCCTTGCCTCAAATTCTCCCTTTACCTGGGATATGATCAGCTTCGAGTCTCCACGGACCTTTAAGTTTTTGACTCTAAGTGTCCCAGCTAGACCAAGGCCAGCAATCAGGGCTTCATACTCTGCCTCATTGTTTGTTGTTGGGAAATCTAGCTTCATGTCATACTCAATTAAGAATCCATCAGGGCTTTGCAAAACCAACCCTGCTCCACTGGAATTTGTTTTTGATGCTCCATCAAAATAGAGAACCCAATATTCTTTCTCCTTGTCCCCATTGTCGACTCCCTTGTCTTGAGGTATGGTATCTTCCTGCCCCCCGACTTCTTGGTTGGGTATGGTACATTCCACCAGGAAGTCAGCTAGTGCCTGGGCTTTTATGGCCGTACGTGGCTTATACTTGAGATCGAACTCTCCCAACTCTATTGCCCACTTAATCAGTCTCCCACTTGCCTTGGGACTGTGAATGATATTTCTCAGTGGCTGATTTGTTAGCACTTCAATTTGGTGAGCTTGAAAATAAGGACGCAGCTTTCTTGAAGCCATTACCAAGGCTAAAGCGAATTTCTCAATGGCTGAATAATTCAACTCAGCACCATGCAAAATTTTGCTGACATAGTATACGGGTTTCTGGACTTTCAGTTCCTCCTTAACCAACACGGCGCTCAAGGCGCTCTCTGAAACAGCCAAGTACAAAAATAAAACTTCATTCAGAACTGGCTTGGCCAACGATGGGGCCTGGCCCATATACTTCTTTAACTCTTCAAATGCCTTCTGATTTTCCTCATTCCATACAAAGTCTTTGATGTTCTTCAGTGACTTGAAAAATGACAAGCACTTGTCTCCTGACTTGGAGATGAATCGTCCTAACGCAGCAACCCTTCCTGTGAGCTTCTGAACATCCTTGACAGTTTTGGGGGGTTCCATGTCCAGGATCGCCTTTATTTTATCGGGATTTGCCTCAATTCCCCTCTTCGAGACCATCAATCCCAAGAATTTTCCAGATCCTACTCCGAAAGCACACTTCGTCGGATTCAACATCATCTTGTGGTACCTCAGGACCTCAAAAGCTTCCCTTAAATGGGCTATATGATCAGTCTTTACTAGACTCTTGACTAACATGTCATCAACATAGACTTCCATAGTCTTACCAATAAGATCCTTAAAAATTCTATTCACCAACCTTTGATAGGTGGCTCCTGCATTCTTGAGACCAAACGCCATAACAAGATAACAATAAACACCAAAGTCAGTGATAAATGATACCTTTGGAATGTCATCCTTATGCATTTTGATCTGGTTGTATCCGCTAAACCCATCCATGAAACTCAGCATCTCATGTCCAGCGGTAGCATCAATCAAAGTATCAATTCTAGGCAGCGGAAAACAGTCTTTGGGGCATGCATCATTCAGATCCGTGAAGTCTATACACATCCTCCACTTTCCATTAGCCTTCTTCACCATTACAGGGTTTGCTAACCACTCCGGAAATTGAATCTCCTCAATGAATCCAGCCTCTAAGAGCTTTTCCACTTCCTGCTTTATAGCCTCTTGTCTTTCCGGGGCAAAATTTCTTTTCTTTTGTTTCACTGTCTTCCGGCTTGGATCTACGTTTAGCTTGTGAGTAATTAACTCCGGGTCTATGCCTGGCATATCAGCTGCTGACCATGCAAACACATCACTATTTTCTTGCAAAAATTTCACTAACTTCCCTTTAAGGGGTTCCTCTAATGTGGCTCCAATGAAAGTCGTCCTCTCAGGATTCTCGGGGTATAAAGGAACCGAGACCAATTCTTCTGCTGGCCTTCCTCTATGCTCATCATTTTCTCGAACATCCATATCTTCAATAGGAAGAACCTGCCCCCCGACTCCATCTGCCCTCAAAGAGGCCACATAACAGCTTCTAGCCATTTTTTGATCCCCTCTCTCTTCTCCAATCCCGTTTCGGGTGGGAAACTTCATGACTGAATGGTAGGAAGAGGGGACTGCCTTGAAGGCATGTATCTCTGTTCTCCCCATGATAGCATTATAAGTTGAACTAGCCTTTACCACTACGAAATCCAGCATCTGCGTTGCTTGCCTTGGCTCCGTACCTATGGTGGTTGGCAACTTGATTATCCCTTCCACAGGACATTCTACTCCAGCAAATCCATATATCGGCATGTCGGTTGGTGTTAACTGGGAGTCGTTATACCCCATCCTTAGAAAGGTGTCGTGGAGCAAGATATCCACAGAAGCACCATTATCCACAAGGACCCTCTTAACCGGGCTATTTCCTATTATTGGTGTTATGACCAGCGGGTCGTCATGGGGAAACTTCACACCCTCTAGGTCGGAATCATCAAAAGCCAATGTTACTTCTGTCCTGGCCCTCTTCGGGGCTTCTCCAACAATATGCATAACCTCTCTAGTATATGCCTTTCTGGAATTTTTGGACAATTCAGCAGCAGTTGGACCTCCAAAGATCGTGTTTATCACAGGCCCTCGAGGTCTCGGCCCTCCATAAATGGTGTTTATAACTGGTCCTCTAGGCTGGGGGTTTCGCCCCTGATCGTCTTGGTCCCTCCTACGATCTTCAAAGTTCTTCCTTCCATTATTATTTCTGTCCCCTCCATCTCCAGTATACTTGTTCAATCTTCCTTTTCGAATCAAAAACTCAATTTCATCTTTCAATTGCCTACACTCATCGGTGTCATGGCCAACATCTTTGTGAAACCTGCAATACTTGCCCTTATCTAGCTTGGCGGGATCAGCCTTCAAGGGCTTAGGCCAGCGAATATCTCTGTCTTTCTCAATCTCCATCAAAATCTGACTTCTGGGAGCATTCAACTTAGCGTATTCAGTGAACTTTTGCCCAGGTCCTCCCTTCTTGGGGGTTGAATCAGGGTTTTGTTCGGTTCTAGGATATTTGTCCTTAGCGATATACTCCAAATCAGTTTTTCGTTTCTTGCCTCCAGTGGGCTCATTACTTACTACGGTCTTCCTCATACTTTCTTCAACCTTGATATACTTCCCTGCCCTTTCTTGGAGCTGCAACATGCTCTCAGGGGGTCGTTTGGCCAAAGACATCTTGAAAAACTCATCCCTAGTTCCTTGTTGCAGAGCTATTATGGCTACCTTATCATCAAGGTCTGGGACTTTTAAAGCCTCCTTTGTAAAACGATTCAGGTAATCTCTTAAGGATTCCTTAGCTCCCTGCACAAGACTCATAAGAGATGCTGAACTTTTCTCATGGACTCTTCCACTGATGAATTGCTTAATAAAAGCCTGACTTAATTCTCTGAATGATCCAATAGAATTTGGGGGTAGGCGACTGTACCATCTTTGAGCCATACCCGACAGGGTTTGAGGAAAGGCCCGACATTTTATAGCATCGTTCACGGGTTGCAGCAGCAGTGCATTAGAGAATGTCCTAACATGATTAGCGGGGTCTCCCGTGCCATCATAGGCTTTGATAGTGGGCATCTTGAATTTCCTTGAGATATGGGCATTCATTATCTCTTCTGTGAAGGGTGGAGTTGGATCATCAGGATCTCCAAGGGGAAGGAGATTGCTTGGATCAGTTCTTGGGACAGCAGCCCTTCTTCTTACCGGACCATCCAGGTCTATGATAGGAGGAGGATTTCTCCCCCTAGGAGGTATGTGGGTTCTGGTGGCTTGGTGAGCCTCCAAGTCACGCCTCAGCCTTTGGATTTCAGCCTCATGAGCCCTGATCTTTTCCTGCACTTCTTGGGGATTCGCCCCTGGGGTGCTTTGGGGGCGTTGCCTTCCATCGGCCATTGGCTCTTTTCCAGGACGCCTCCTTCTCGGGGCCACTTCATCATCCGAAGATTCGGAGTCTCTCTCAGTGTATGGACCAGAAAATTCCCGATCCTCAGGGATAGGATCCAAACCTCGTATATAGGGGGGCGACCGCCCTCGTGCTTCGCTTCGCCCAACATATCCGCTTCCTCCAACCTCAGGATGAAGGGGCATCCCATAAGGGGGGTTAGTAGTAATAATAGTTGAATATTCATACCCGACGGGTCGAGAATTCACAGGTATATGTATTTGTTGAACTTGAGGATTCGTACCTTGAATAGTCGGGGGAGTTGTCCCTTGTGGTTGAGGATGAGTTGCCCCTGTCTGGGCTTCCCCCTGAGTAGATGCATAAGTTGAATGGGGAGGAACCTCCACGGTTGATGAAATCACCTGGGTTGCCTCTAATGGTGTTCCTTCCTCTAGAGCTCCAATTGTTCTCCGTGTTCTCGCCATGGTTGTTGTTGTGTCCCACAGACGGCGCCAAATGTTATGGATAAAAAACCGAGGTTATTACTTGCTGTATTTAATACTAAGATTCGGGAGCTCAAGGCCTTTAATGGCTGCTCTCGTGTTTCGTGACTCAATCTGCCTTTACGAGATGCCTACGTATCTCTGTGAATTAGAGAATCAAGCCAAAAAACGTAGTTCTGATTGGTGGGGGTGAGACCCCTTATATAGATGTTGGGAGCCCTTGAATTGGACTTGGTATAGGAGACTTGGTGGGAAAGTCTCATAATTAGAATGGACTTTGGAGTCCTAGATAGTAGGAAACTGATTCCTTATCCTTTTAGGTCCCCTTGAGGCTAATCTCCAAGGATTTATATCCTTATCGGGACTCTTTTCAACATCTGATTTGTCCCTTATTAATTAATTACAAAATTAATTAATAATCAGGGCTTTTGGGTCTTTTTTATTCCATCAGGCCTGATCTGGTCCATCAGGCTTAACCTTTCTGGTCTGAGTATCATATATCTTTTTATTGGGCCTGGCAGCCCACAGTTTGTACAATTAATGCAGTATTTAATTATACAAACATAATTTATTTATCCCTATCAGTTAGGGTTTGTGAAGAACAGGGCAGGAGAATCAAGGTCGAATTTCATCGTGATTCCGGAGTCCAAATCAGTCGTGTGAGTACTCGTTTTGAAGCTTATGATCTCTAGTTTTCAATTATGTAATTGTTTTTCATGTTTGATTGATCGAATTGAAAGTTGTTATTTCGGGTTTTAATTTCGAATTCGGGTTTTGATTTCTAGTTATTGTTTGATGTTATTGTTGTTAGAAACGTGTAGATCGTCGAATAGGGAGTCGTTTGGCACCGGTTTCACTCGATTTGGTGTCCGTTTCGAGCTCGTCGGAAAAACAACGATGCCGCCGTTGTTCTTCGTTTCCGGGGACGACGTCGACGACTGGAGAAGAAGGAAGGAAGGAGAGGGTGTCTGTGTTGTTGTGCTTTAGAAACGCAGAAGAAACGAACTGGAATCGAGCGTTTTGGTTGTGTTTGGTTTGCCAGAATCAGCCCGCCGGCGTCGGGTTCTGGGCAGCCGACCGGTTGTTCTTCCCGACCCGTTTGGGTTGGGGACGACCCGGTTTGCAACCCGGTTTCGACCCGGGTTCAATCCTAAAAACCCAAAAATCTGTTTCTGTTTTTGTGTTTTTGATTTAATTAATTAATTATTTATATTTTAATAATTAAAAATCAGTTTTAATAATTCTAAAATTTAATTAAAAATTAGTTTTAAATTCTGAAAAATAGTATTAATAATTTCTGAATTATTTTATTAAATTATAAATTCGAATTTATTTATATAATTAATTATTTAATTATTTATCTAATTATTTATTAATTATCTAATTAATTAATAATTGGGTAATTAATTAATAATTAGGTAATTAATTAGTGAATAAAGATTAGAAATAATTAAGTAATGTGATTAATAATCTAATAAGTAGTTAATAATGCGAATAGTGATTCACTAATTAGAATTATTATTCGAGCGTTAGTTATTCGAATAATATTGCGGTAATTATTCGTATCGTGTAATTAGTTATCGGTAATTATCTGTTTAGTGAATCGTACGAGTTTCAATAATAATCTAATAGTTCGATAATTATGCGAGAATTGCGAGTAGCTCGTAGTTATACGAGTGATTAATCATTAAGTTAGTTTATAATTCGAGTAATTCGTAGTTATTCGATAAATAGCGTATCGGTTAATTAAATTGATTGGTTATTTGTAAATAATCGATCTGAACGAATAAATAATAATAATTTGTAATACATAGTAATAATTCCTAATAATTAGGGATTAATTATTTTTAAAATACAATAATTATTAATTAATTATTTAAAAATATAATCAAGATACACATATATAGTAAGTTATCTAAACGACTATTTTTCCATGATTGGTTCAGTGTTAGCAAGGCAGAGCAAGCTAGGGTCAGAAGATGGTGAGTTAAACCAGGTTCAGTACGCGCAAGGCAAGTTTTTCCCCTATTCTAAATTCAGAATAGTGATTTATATTTCTTTTCTATCGTATCAATTCTCTTTGATAATCATTGTTCCTATACACTGTTACCCATTTATTATTGCTTGTTTCCAATTTCATTTCAATTCTTGATTTACCCAATTTATTGAATTCCCTGTTCATATTTCAATCCTTTTTACCCTTGTTACATATACTCTGGTATATCCTGGTGTTGGGATATATCAATAGCATTCCGATTGTTCCGGATGCTAAGCCTTGGACTGGATGGTTACTATACGGGCTGGGTTTTACCCAGACCATTATTTAATAGGCCATAGTTGCCTTAGTACTCCTTATGTTGGTTGGGTCTATGCAGTTGGGTATAGATCCGTACTATATTCTGACTGATCAGCAGGTTATAGTGCATATGTTGGTTCTTGTTTCCAGTCTTGTTCATTTGGTACTCGCCAGTATTGGCAAATTACTATCCTATACAGATTCAGCTGGTTGATCCAACCAGCAGCTTATTGGTTCACTTATCTTTCTTTCTGTATACTATATATATTGTTGCAGGCTTGTTGAGCAATTTTGGCTCATCCCTTTTTATTGTTACTCCTATTGTTTTACAGTTAAGGTAGAGAATGAAACCCATCAGGACCCGCATAGTCAAGAAGCGAGTCAAGCAGCGGGACCCTCTTATACCAAGAGTGTTCCTTCCTATTCTCGAAGAAAGCTTTGAATTGCCAGATCAGGTGTAGCAGAATAAGTAGTAATGTTGGGTTGAATAAAAGTATTGTGTAGTTTAAATAAAAGTTGTGTAGTGAGAGTGTAGATAGAATAAAGTTTTATAACAAAGAGAGTTCTTGAGACAGATTTTATTTAGTTGGGTTTGTAATAGAGTGTAGTATGTGGTTCTTGTTTTTAACTCAGACCTTAAAAGATCCTGAGTGGAGATAGTTCGGGATAATTATTATATTTATATTCCGCTTGTGCAGGTTTAGTTGGTAATTGTTGTTAATAATGCCCCAAATCTATACCCCGGATTTGGAGGGTGTTATAGTCTTCTTCCTTATCTCCTTGATTAATACTCCGATGTAACACGCCCAAATCCGGGGTCGGGGATCCGGGTTGTCACGAGTTCCATTTCCCTTAATAATACTTAATCTTAACAGTCAACCAACTACTGCATACTATGACCCCACAATATACACACACACACCACAAGTTATAGTCTCAGAGATGAATATCCAAAAATAACACAAGTCATTTTATTCCACAATTATAAACCATTTCACCATAAAAAGGGTTTCTGAATAATTTATGTATTTTTTGCCATTATTACAATTCATAAATATACATAAGTCTGGTACATCAAAAGTTGAAAGCCTAGCCTATTGGTAGATCCTACCTCGGCTACAACGACATCAACGCCTACAGGAAACTGCAGAACATTTCCTAACCGCTTGCGAATCGGGAGCTTGGTCCTGTTCATCTTTTCTATCTGTTGTTGTGTGATGAAAGAAGAAAGCAAGGGTGAGCAACAAGCCCACCAAAATAATATGTATAATAATTAACAATATATGAGCATTCTCATAGTACTCATGAAAGTCTTGGTCAAGAAGAAATGAACCAAGCTGATATCTTAACGCCACCATGTCGCAAAATATTCAGTATATATGTACATATACTTTTCAAAATCTTGGAAGTCCTCTTCCATGCATAATAAACACAGAGTTCTAGTTTATAACTGTATAAAAATATCGTTGCAAGGTGATCTCATATATCTAACCTTGTCTCAGCGTTTTTCTGAAAATCTTTGACATGCATAAGATAATCATTTACTAGATATAAGTTTAAAAGATGAAGTTAAAAGATACTCCAATATACTTATATCTTTTCCGAATACTACTTGAACTACCACCGTTCAAGTTATAATTAGTTTCAAAAGTTCATCACATAGATGAGACTACAAGATAAGATTTGAATAGATTCAATCTTTATAATATCATTCAAAAGAAATGAAGTTATGAGATACTTCATTAAGTCACGATATATATATCCATATATATCTCTCATACATTTCCTGAAAACCTCTGTCATGTAAAGTATGAACAGAGTTGCAATATCCAATGAATTTGGAAAGAAAAGAATTTTGGCATAAACCTGGTATCTTGTTGATCAGGCAAAGATACCAATAAGTAACCTTTTCTACTGTAGATGGATGAATTCCTCGCCGGTCATCACCCTGGCCGCATTCGGACCTCGCGCTAGACCGTTACCCGACCACTCACGCGTGGATGGACTGTCACCCAGCCTCTTACACCTTCATAGACCGTACCCCGGCCTGTCGCTTATGCCGACTCAATCAGATGGACTTACTTCCCGAACATTGGGCAAGTAATCAAATTGTCGTCTCAAAACAGCAACCACGTTGCGAATATAAAATACACCACAGAGCCGGATCCCTCAGGTTTTGAGCGAGTATTTAAATCCCCTTGAAAGGAAGATCTTAAATATAAAAATGAGTAATGGGATCCGCTCTAACTTTTAAAATCATTTTGAAGACTCGAAAACATTTTTAAGAATGTTTGGAGTAATGCTGATTTAATGAAATAAAACAGTCCCGATATATTAGAAAATATATGAATATTATTATTTAAATAATATCCCCATTAGGATAATCCTTATAAAAATAATTGAAGTAAAAGTTTTAAAACTTATTCTTGAAATGAATAATAAATATCCAAAGATATACTTATACGAAAGTACTATCTTTATTTGAATAATCGAAAATAAGTTTGATTATCGAAACATTATTCTTTAATGAAATAAAGAATATTAATTAGTAAATAATCGGAGTCATAAGTCCTCAAATGAATATTTAAATAATATTCAATAAGTAAAATAAAGTTATCGAATAAACCTTATTCGATTAATAGTTTTGAAAACTATATCAATATATATATAATATATACTCGGGAACATCGACTCCCGGTTTTAGAAAATGTTCACCTTGGGGTCCCCTATACTAAGGGTATATGCAAATACTGCTTATCTCTAGCATAGGTATTATGCAACTGAATCAACAGCTAAATGTATCAAGATTACGAAACAGGCATGCATATATACCATATCACATGCTCCAATATATCGCAAGAATTTGCTAATTAACCATCATGCATCTATCACAAGATAATGCATATACATATGTATACATCACAACAACAGTATAACGGGTATAAAACTTGCCTGAGTGCTCCTGGATAGACTTAAGCTTAGAGTGGGTCCGATAACCTATGAACAGCAACATAAGTCGGAATTAAACCCCGGTCGCTTAAGAAACTAGACTTTAGCCAATTGAACCCTAACGTTCACTTATGTTAACTTATACGCTTAACGAATCACATAAGTCATTCGAGTACCCTCGGCTCCACCATTTTTAATAAATTAACCATTAAGAATTTTAAAGAGATTCTTTCGCGAGTACCTTACCAACTTCCTAATCCACTTAACATAATTGTTTCATACCCCAATTAGTCATTTAAAGTCCTTAACCAAGGTTTCAAAGTAAGGCGAGGGGTAATGGTTCGGTCGCGAAACGCCGTTACTTAAAACGGTCGTTTCACCTAAACCGTACATCGGATTCATACGAACCACATATCAAAACGAAGCTCGTAACATGAACTATCTAATCATGGAAATGGTCAAAACCTAACAGTGAGTTCTCAGGTTCTGATGTTAAGAAAAAAAGAGTCTAAAGTAAATCAGACATTACGACGGCTATGTTTACGCGATTACCAAAGTTTATACCACTCCAATCAATCCACAATTCAACCCACAATCAACATTACAACCAAAATCCCTCCAAACCTCACCACATCAGTCCATTACTTAATGTTTTATCCAACTTATTCAATCACAACAAAAGCTGCTAACCATACTAAGGTTCATTAACTAATAACCAAGATTCAACCATCAAAATCTCTACAAACTCAACCAAACTTTAAACAAACAAGCATCATGCTTCTCATATACTATATCAATCATAATCATTCCTAATTACTCAAAACTAAAGCTAGGGTTTGGAGTTTATACCTTCTTGAAGCTTCTTAACACAACACAAGAGCTTTGAATGCCTAAAAGAACCTTGATCCTTGCTTGTATAACCTTAAACTTTCATAAAAATTCAAGAAAACTAAAGTTATTTTTTGAAAGTTACTATTCACCATCTTCTTCCTTGAATTATTGGAAGAGATTGTGAAGGAAATTGAAGCTTAGATTCATAGGATAGCTATATCTATGTTTAAGAAACCTTGGATAATTACCTCATGATTTAACAATGCTTGGATCTTGGATTTTGATTTTTTTCTCCTTGAAAATGAAGGAAAGCCGAGAGCTTGATGTTCTTGAAAGTGAAAGTCAACTTGTGTTTTGTGTTTTTGATTTGTTTTGTCTTGGTTGCTTTATTTTTGTTGTTAATTAACCTTTTACCATGGTAAAATTTGTGTGGCTTGAAATCAACCAACAATGCCTTCTCATTTGGTTATGCTTATATCATCCACTTATGTCATCTTCCCACACTTATCTTCTTCTTGTTGATGTGATGACATCATCATCATTAACCTCTTTGATTAACTCTTAATTACTTGGCTAATGATCGCTGATCTGTTATACGGTTCGCTTAACTTTCATTCTCGTTTATCGTTTGAGGGATCATACCCGGGATCTTATTACTTGGGTTCCCTTAACCTTTCTCAATACATTATATTCCTTTTTATTATCCCCTCTTATAATCCTTGAATTTAAATCCCTTTTATCCTGTTACCTTATACTCAATTCTTTCGGTATATGGTGGATTTTCGGTAAAAATCAAAGTGTTCGAATTTGGATTCTGACGATCTTTACATACACTTATATCCCATATAAAGTACTAATAAGATCTCAGAATAACAATAGAAGAAGCCCTACATAGTGTGGCATGAAAAGTTTTCTTATTCAGCATAATCAACAAAATCACTATTCATAAGGGTTTCAAAAAAAATTCCAAAAATTGGGGTTATTAGAGTCTTCCCTCCTTAAAAGGATTCCGTCCCGGAATCAGATAGAAAATGAATAGGGATACTTTCTTAGCATTGCACTTTCTAACTCTCAAGTAAATTTTCCCATATTGTGGTTCTTCCATCAAACTCTGAATAGTTTGATAACCCTTCTCCTAAGCACTTGTTCCTTTTTCAATCTATAACCCTTCCTGGTTGCTCCATATAGGTTACGTCTGGTTGCATGTCTATGCGCTCATATGCCCCTATTTATCTGGCATCTGAATTACACTTCCTTAACATTGATACGTGAAACACGTTATGACTTGCTACATGTTCGGGGGTAGGGCTAGCTTGTATGCTAACTTCCCAATATGTCTTAATATATCCAAGGGTCCAACAAATTGTAGACTTAGCTTTCCTTTCTTTCTGAACCTCATCAATCCTTTCCAAGAGAATATGCTAACTTCCCAATATGTCTTAATATATCCAAGGGTCCAACAAATTGTAGACTTAGCTTTCCTTTCTTTCCGAACCTCATCAATCCTTTCCAAGAGAATACCTATAACAGCACTAGGTCCCCTACTTCCTATTCCTTGTCCTTTCGTGTCAAATCAACATACTTCGTGTTCCCATCTTGGGCTACTACCAGCCGTCCTCTGATTAAATCTATTATATCCTTGGTCCTTTGGACCACTGCTGGTCCCAGCATCTTGCGCTCTACAACTTCATCCTAACATAAGGGGGATCGACATTGTCTTCCCTCAAAAATCTCATAAGACGACATCTCGATAATGACATATGATCTATTATCGTAAGAAAACTCAATCCGTGTTAAGTGATCATTCCAAATTCTTTCAAGTCTATTGCACAGACTCTCATTATAGCCTTTAGCATTAGAGCTTTTGCTTCTCAATACCCATTCTTTTCCAGTTCGTAATCGCTACTACCTTCCGTTCCTAATATTATACTGGTTATACTTTTGCTCGTTAGCGTTCTATAACCTTTAAATAACCACGTCAACCTTAGTATCACAAATGTGTTTCCATTCCGAATACTACCATAACTTTACTACTCCTTCTTCAACTGTTTCTATTTTCCAAAATTTGATCAATCATATAGAAGTAAAGGAATTTGTTGAGAGATCACTATGATCATGAACACTTGTTCTATTGCATAGTTAGTACAGAAGGTGGCCAGCCTTTAGTACTTGACAAGCAATTTAAACAACATGTGGTATCCTACTAGGCTTCTATCACACAGATAGATAGTCATTCGGCAATACCTCCCCTTCTGGAAGGGTTGTTCTTCCCAGCTTACATGAAATGAAAAGAAGAGAAAAGAACGAACTGAAGAGAATTGTATATACGTAAAAAAAAAATTTATTGCCATAAAATATTTGGCTTGGAATCTACCTCTGAACTATAGAGGTTTGTCATAGGAGAACAAAACATATATGTATTTATATCAACATCAAGTATTATAACATCGTATTTCACATGCCTAAATATTTTCGCTATTCCGTCCATCATTATATGGACCCATGCTCTTCCTCGAGCTTATACACAATCACCTTTGAAACTCCCTCGATATCGAAAATCGAATATGGGATCTTATTCTAGACATCACCGTTACTAGAATTTTATGCTTGCATCACAACCTTCCTCGTATAGTAATACGACTCTCTTTTCATAAGAGGGAATAAATATTCAATAGGTAGATACTCTACTTAATTAGTCTATCCATGATAACTTATACACTACCACGACCTGATTAGTGGTACTCAATCTCAACATCCATTCCAATACAACTCTCACGGTTGTAATCAGCTCATTACTCACAGAATCATTGCTGCATTACTATGGTCCACCACTGACCTACTGTCGTCATTCACTTTCCATGAAATCTTAATATCTAACCATACGGAGTCCATACATGTCGTATAGAATCCTTCTAAGGAGTCAACATAATCACGATTCATAATTCATGAAGAACACTCCAAATTCTGACGTACTTTCATGACATGAAGCAGATAAAATTGCAGGAGAGTTTCAATCAAAGCAACGATAGCAAGTTAATACCATTCTTAATCATATGCCTTCAATAGAAGACTTAACTCAAAGGTTCGTCTAGTCCTTTTTGAAACATGGTCCTGGCTCATCTCAAGACAGTACCTTCTGAGATAGATAGCCCGCTCATGGCGATTACACGAATTAAACCTTTACCAACTACTATTACGGTTGGGTATTGCACAGTCATCAGAAGGAATGTCAATCTTCCAAACCATAATACAACCTTCACAGCTTTAACCATCATCACTGTATTCCTTTGGCACAAGCGCCTATAATTATCCTCTTACCTTTAAGGTGTGGGCCACCTCTTTGGCCTTTCTTGATAGTAAAATTTCCTTACAGTCAATGTCATTTTAACCACCTCCAAATAAATTTTCTACCTCATTTCAATCACTGCTTATGTGAAGATGTTTTCCTTAAAATCTGATGAGTAAAAAAAATATCACCATTTTTCCATAAGTTATTGCCTCAGTCTTTAGAGGTTACTCACTGTCACGACTGACTCTCAATCATACTTAGAACATCTTTTATCTTAGGTCCTAATTGCCCTGAACAATTTCGACCTTTAGTGGTTCGATCCATACTTTCTCGTGGTTTAACACGTGCCCCACTTGGCATCATTATAATTACGTCATATTTCCTTTATCAACATTTCTATTCTTGAGAATTTTGAATATTACCTTTCTCCTTGTAAAACCTCTAAGGTTATCCTTGAATCGTTCCTCCTATATTCCCTAGATACAGGGCATATCAAGATACCATTTATTAATACCAGAATCATTGTCTATATACTTCTGAAAAATTTCTCCACTAATTCTTAAAGGTTGTTATTACCTTAATCCTTTCCAATTCATACTGTCAAAACTCATACTATCCCTATTAAGGGTGAAATGCCAACCTTTATGCATTCCCCTAGGATTCATTTTAAGTTACCGATGTTCTATCCTTAATTCCACCTTTAAAAAGGTACATGCATCCTTCCATGGATAAATCAAGTCACATATCCCTGATAAGGTTGTCTTATTCAATCATTCCCACCTCGATAGTATATGCCTAATTTCACAATAACATCTGTATTCAAAATGAGGTCAATTAATATGGCCTCCAAAAGATAACAACGGTTATCCGCTTTTCTTGCCTAATTTGGTAACGATAACAAGGATGTTCTGGAAGATATTGGTCGTGTTCAACGTGAACTTCTTCTTAATAATTCCTTATTTACTTTTGTTGTTTATCTCAACAGTCATCTTAATGTTGGGATATCTTTCATACCTGGCGTCTCCCTTTCTGGGTATCAAGCCACCGGTCTTACACTTCACATTCTTGAAGGTCACTTCCTTCATCCAATTTTCCTAATTTCTTACTTCCTTGTCTCCTCAGTCTATCTGCGTCTCATTATTTATCCTTCGAACTATCTCAAGGTTTCCTGGAATCCTCCCAACTTACAGGGGATAAAATATATGTATCTCTTATTCCTTCAATCATCAACTTTAACTCATGGTGTATCACCCTCATCTTGATGATTACATACTTTTCTATTTCTATTGCTACGAGTCTTTTGGGTTTCCTCATACCCAACTCCCTTATCATTCCTCCAACTCTATTGCCTTTATATTCCTTTCCACTTTAGTTTCTTTTTATTTTCCTTTCTCTTATCATTATTTCATGAACCCACTAATCATTGACTTCAAACATCACATCGTTCTGGGATTCTTGTCATCAGAACGAATCTTGACAACTTTTACAACTTAGCTTCAAATTTCATCATACTCATCCGCCTTTATTCTGGCTCTTAAAGCTTTTACACTATTTCCATAATCTTGGGATTTACTTTCTCGAAAAAATTTTGACTGAACTTTAATCAGTTTATCATAACCTCTTGCTCCGTGCCTTTCTTGGTCTTTCACCAGTGGGTGGTCTCTCTCTTAGGAGGGTAAGTGACAAAAACAGTCTTTTGTGATTCGTCAATCATTTAGAATCTCAATTGATTCCTGCATTTCCTTTAGCCAGACTCTTGCCTCGGCTGGGTCAGCTATTTCCCTGGAACTCTGAGAGCTTAGCGACTTAAAGGTCCTGAAAGAATTTCACACCACATTGTTTCCTCAAGGTGGTGGTGAGGGGTAAAAGTATAAGTTTTGTTTTAGGCAGGTCCATGGATTTCCCAATAGGAGTACCATCCTGGTTCTTCCTATCTTGCTCGACTTCTGTTTTCTCAGTCTAAATATTTCTTCCTACTCCCCATAATTGGGGTCATCTTTTAATTTAAAATCCTCATTTTCCACTTTATTATATTATGGGTTCCTTGTATCTTAATTGCGACCTCCCTGATTATCACATTCAAGGTTTGCCCCTAATCTTATTCCTCGTGGAGGCATGATGCTTGGAATTTTTTTGAGAATCTCTGCATATTTGTCTTACTTACTTTGCTTAAATCTTTCGCTCGTTCAATCCTTGCATGATTGCAAATTATGAATTCTCAAGTTCTATAAACTTCATGACACTCTTTTAAGTGTTAACAGCGCAATTAACAATATGAACTTATCACAAACAAACTGACCTGAACTGAAATTAACGAATATATACTTAACTATTTGTTCGAGGGTACAACAACTAAACACATTAAAGAGAATTACATCATTTGATCTGATCGCTTCTATCCCAAAAGTACTACCATAGATAATCATCTAGTCATCAAAACTAATCATTCACAACTTAGGCTAATCCTCCAAAAGCGGTGCTACATGAAACCCTTATCTGATCGCTCTGGCTCTGCACACTACCATGGATCAAGAAATGCGGGCACGCACGACATCCCTAACCTGCTCCATCACAGAGGTGATGAGGTCTAAGATAGTGGCAAGTAGAGCTGGATCAATCTGACCCTCAAGATGGCCTCTAGCTGTAATACGGGTGGTAGCCTCAATCCTTTCCATCCTATACGCTAATCCTGCCGGAAGTACCCCGCCCTCAATCCTCAGTGCAGTAAGTCGACCCTACAGATCACTCCTAACATTACGGGCCTCAGACAGGCCACCCAAAGTCATATAATAATCGGCGATAAGAGAAGCCTGAGTGGTTACATCTAGCAGTCCATGGGGTACAGGTGGTGCAGACCCAGGAGATCCAAATGGATAACCTAGCACGGTATCAGGTGACAATGGTGCAGGAGATAAAGGTGGCATTTCCTCAGTAGGTGCTGGGGTCTGTACAGGTGAGGGAATAGGAATTGGTGGAACCTCATGGATGTCTTCAGGAACCTCTGGAAGAGGGGTTGATACTGGTATAATTGATGTTATGGAAGGTCCCACCCCTTCTGCCCTCATTATCCTCGGTGCCCTTGGTAACTCTTCATCCTCTAGTGCCACCCTCGAGGCCATTCTAGCTCTGGTAGTCGCCCTGACTACGGCCATCAATTCCTCAGCGGTCCTCTCTTCATTCCCGTCAGGATCCTCCACGAGATCCTCCTCAGCAACAATCCCTTCTGGGATAACATCCTCAACCGCAACATTCTCAATATGAATCTCATCTGGTCCCTCGTTAGGGTACTCTATCGGATTCACAATTTGATCTCCAATATGTAATAAAACATCCTCATGCTGATGCTCCTGAACCTCAGGGTTCGGTGCCCCGCTGCCCTATACGAGAACGAACTATGGTACTATCACGATATTTATAAGGGTTCCCGTAAGGGTTTTAACTGTCAGTACTACGTTAGGTAGCCCGACTATGAACTTGGCAAGAGTTCTTATTATCTTAGTGAACTTATTATCTTAACGTCACATCATCTCTGAGGTTTATAACGCTTAGCTCTGATACCATTTCTGTAACACCCCCAAATCCGGGGTCGGGGATCCGGGTTGTCACGAGTTCTATTTCCCTTAATAACACTTAATCTTAACAGTCAATCAACTACTGCATACTGTGACCCCACAATATACACACACACACCACAAGTTATAGTCTCAGAGATGAATATCCAAAAATAACACAAGTCATTTTATTCCACAATTATAAACCATTTCACCATAAAAAGGGTTTCTGAATAATTTACGTATTCTTTGCCATTATTACAATTCATAAATATACATAAGTCTGGTACATCAAAAGTTGAAAGCCTAGCCTGTTGGTAGATCCTACCTCGGCTACAACGGCATCAACGCCTACAGGAAACTGCGGAACGTTTCCTAACCGCTTGCGAATCGGGAGCTTGGTCCTGTTCATCTTTTCTATCTGTTGTTGTGTGATGAAAGAAGAAAGCAAGGGTGAGCAACAAGCCCACCAAAATAATATGTATAATAATTAACAATATATGAGCATTCTCATAGTACTCATGAAAGTCTTGGTCAAGAAGAAATGAACCAAGCTGATATTTTAACGTGACCAAGTCGCAAAATATTCAGTATATATGTACATATACTTTTCAAAATCTTGGAAGTCCTCTTCCATGCATAATTATAAACACAGAGTTCCAGTTTATAACTGTATAAAAATATTGTTGCAAGGTGATCTCATATATCTAACCTTGTCTCAACGTTTTTCTGAAAATCTTTGACATGCATAAGATAATCATTTACTAGATATAAGTTTAAAAGATGAAGTTAAAAGATACTCCAATATACTTATATCTTTTCTGAATACTACTTGAACTACCACCGTTCAAGTTATAATTAGTTTCAAAAGTTCATCACATAGATGAGACTACAAGACAAGATTTGAATAGATTCAATCTTTATAATATCATTCAAAAGAAATAAAGTTACGAGATACTTCATTAAGTCACGATATATATATCCATATATATCTCTCATACATTTCCTGAAAACCTCTGTCATGTAAAGTATGAACAGAGTTGCAATATCCAATGAATTTGGAAAGAAAAGAATTTTGGCATAAACCTGATATCTTGTTGATCAGACAAAGATAAAGTAACCTTTTCTACTGTAGATGGATGAATTCCTTTCCGGTCATCACCCTGGCCGCATTCGGACCTCGCGCTAGACCGTTACCCGGCCACTCACGCGTGGATGGACTGTCACCCAGCCTCTTACACCTTCATAGACCGTACCCCGGCCTGTCGCTTATGCCGACTCAATCAGATGGACTTACTTCCCGAACATTGGGCAAGTAATCAAATTGTTGTCTCAAAACAGCAACCACGTTGCGAATATAAAATACACCACAGAGCTGGATCCCTCAGGTTTTGAGCGAGTATTTAAATCCCCTTGAAAGGAAGATCTTAAATATAAAAATGAGTTTTGGGATCCGCTCTAACTTTTAAAATCATTTTAAAGACTCGAAAATATTTTTAAGAATGTTTGGAGTAATGCTGATTTAATGAAATAAATCAGTACCGATATATTAGAAAATATATGAATATTATTATTTAAATAATATCCCCATAAGGATAATTCTTATAAAAATAATTGAAGTAAAAGTTTTAAAACTTATACTTGAAATGAATAATAAATATCCAAAGATATACTTATACGAAAGTACTATTTTTATTTGAAGAATGGAAAATAAGTTTGATTATCGAAATATTATTCTTAAATAAAATAAAGAATATTAATTAGTAAATAATCGGAGTCATAAGTCCTCAAATGAATATTCAAATAATATTCAATAAGTAAAATAAAATTATCGAATAAACCTTATTCGATTAATAGTTTTGAAAACTATATCAATATATATATATAAATATATATAATATACTCGAGAACATCGACTCCCGGTTTTAGAAAATGTTCACCTTGGGGTCCCCTATACTAAGGGTATACGCAAATACTGCTTATCTCTAGCATAGGTATTATGCAACTGAATCAACAGCTAAATGTATCAAGATTACGAAACAGGCATGCATATATACCATATCACATGCTCCAATATATCGCAAGAATTTGCTAATTAACCATCATGCATCTATCACAAGAAAATGCATATACATATGTATACATCACAACAACAGTATAACGGGTAGAAAACTTGCCTGAGTGCTCCTGGATAGACTTAAGCTTACAGTGGGTCCGATAACCTATGAACAACAACATAAGTCGGAATTAAACCCCGGTCGCTTAAGAAACTAGAATTTAACCAATTGAACCCTAACGTTCACTTATGGTAACTTATACGCTAAACGAATCACATAAGTCATTCGAGTACCCTCGGCTCCACCATTTTTAATAAATTAACCATTAAGAATTTTAAAGTGATTCTTTTGCGAGTACCTTACCAACTGCCTAATCCACTTAACATAATTGTTTCATACCCCAATTAGTCATTTAAAGTCCTTAACCAAGGTTTCAAAGTAAGGCGAGGGGTAATGGTTCGGTCGCGAAACGCCGTTACTTAAAACGGTCGTTTCTCCTAAACCGTACATCAGATTCATACGAACCACATATCAAAACGAAGCTCGTTACATGAACTATCTAATCCTGGAAATGGTCAAAACCTAACAGTGAGTTCTCGGGTGCTGATGTTAAGAACAAAACAGTCTAAAGTAAATCGGACATTACGACGGCTATGTTTACGCGATTACCAAAGTTTATACCACTCCAATCAATCCACAATTCAACCCACAATCAACATTACAAACAAAATCCCTCCAAAACTCACCATATCAGTCCATTACTTCATGTTTTATCCAACTTATTCAATCACAACTAAAGCTACTAACCATACTAAGGTTCATCAACTAATAACCAAGATTCAACCATCAAAATCTCTACAAACTCAACCAAACTTTAAACAAACAAGCATCATGTTTCTCATATACTATATCAATCATAATCATTCCTAATTACTCAAAACTAAAGCTAGGGTTTGGAGTTTATACCTTCTTGAAGCTTCTTAACACACCACAAGAGCTTTGAATGCCTAAAAGAACCTTGATCCTTGCTTGTATAACCTTAAACTTTCATAAAAATTCAAGAAAACTAAAGTTATTTTTTTGAAAGTTACTATTCACCGTCTTCTTCCTTGATTTATAGGAAGAGATTGTGAAGGAAATTGAAGCTTAGATTCATGGGATAGCTATATCTATGTATAAGGAACCTTGAATAATTACCTCATGATTTAACAATGCTTGGATCTTGGATTTTGATTTTTTTCTCCTTGAAAATGAAGGAAAGCCGAGAGCTTGATGTTCTTGAAAGTGAAAGTCAACTTGTGTTTTGTGTTTTTGATTTTTTTTGTCTTGGTTGCTTTATTTTTGTTGTTAATTAACCTTTTACCATGGTAAAATTTGTGTGGCTTGAAATCAACCAACAATGCCTTCTCATTTGGTCATGCTTATATCATCCACTTATGTCATCTTCCCACACTTATCTTCTTCTTCTTTGATTAACTCCTAATTACTTGGCTAATGATCACTGATCTGTTATACGGTTCGCTTAACTTTCGTTCTCGTTTATCGTTTGAGGGATCATAACCGGGATCTTATTACTTGGGTTCCCTTAAACTTTCTCAATATATTATATTTCTTTTTATGATCCCCTCTTATAATCCTTGAATTTAAATCCCTTTTATCATGTTACCTTATACTCAATTTTTTCGGTATCTGGTGGATTTTCGGTAAAAATCAAAGTGTTCGAATTTGAATTCTGACGATCTTTACATACACTTATATCCCATTTAAAGTACTAATAAGATCTCAGAATAACAATAGAAGAACCCCTACATAGTGTGGCATGAAAAGTTTTCTTATTCAACATAATCAGTAAAATCACTATTCATAAGGGTTTCAAAAAAAATTCCAAAAATTGGGGTTGTTACATACGATCCAACACACATGAAACGTCTCTGAAAACTACTTATATAGGAGTCCCATAAAACTCAGATTACATAGAAGTTGAAAGCCAAACAGAACTAGGAGTCTAAAATAAATATTCTGAATTCTCGACCCTGCGCGGCCGCTCAGCATAGCTGAGCGGGCGCTCAGCTTCCTGCGCGGCCGCTCAGCATAGCTGAGCGAGCACTCAGACCCTTTCTTGAATTTTTGTCTGTTTGTTCCGTTTCTTCGCTGTAATCTGCTCCACTCTTCCCTCTTGCAATGCTAGACACATGCCAAGACTGATTATTGATGAATTCTCCCCCGAAATGCAACTAATACCCTGAAATGCACAAACACTAGAAAAATGCATCAAATACACAAAATACTTGATTTCAAGTCACCAATTTAAGCTATTATAAGACGTTCTAAGTGGTATAAAATGCCACTTATCAGAACCGTGCCGGAGACCTACTCTATAGTCGCACTCATCCTCACGATGTCTTATCTTTCTATATCCTATTCCTAATCTGAACCCTCTACCCAATCCCGACAATCTAGGCTGGTTTCAGTGACTTATAACCTGTAGCTCTGATACCAACCTGTGGTGCCCTCCAAACCCGGGTCAGAAGTTTGGGGTCCACAACACATACACAATATATAAACCTGTATAAGAAATATTATTTGCAATGACCCTATTTTACATTACCACGGATCGCAACAGGTTAAAGTATGAAAACAAGCCACAACCTTAACTTTTATTACAACGTACCAAATCCCAACTAATTTAACTTACAACTGATAATGAAATTATTCTTACAATCTTACTATCTCACTACCGTAAGAAGCTCCTGCTAGCTCGATCCAACTCAAACTGGAACCCTAGCCCGCACTTTGGACTGAGGAACTTCACTATCATCCATATCCTTTTTAACTGTAGAATACATAAAAATATACGCAAGAGTGAGATAACTAGCTCAGCAAGACACAATGACAATAATTGAGGTTAATCAATGATCCAAAGAGATGATTCAAAGGAATCAAGATTATTGCTAAACAATCATTAGAATTGGATATTCATTTTAAGTTTTAAAACCAAGGTTAGGCTACTGATCAGTCACGCACTAACCCGAGCAAAGCACACAGCACTGCTCTAATTACTGGATCCAAGGCACACATTGGCCTATAATTGACCACGAATCTGGTCTGACCACGAATCTGGTCCACATTTAGAAAACTATCCAATTCTAAAACAATTAAGTGTAATAAATAATGTAATTCAATAAGCAAGATCATAATCAACAGTGATAAAGCATTTGTATAAAAGCGTAATGCGATTCATGAGTATCACAAAGGTATATCAAGGTATGTATAAGAAATGGTTTTTAGCCCGTAAGAGGATCAAGTATTAGATGAATAACGATTTTACAAGGTTTAGTTCTTTGATGTTATAGAGAATGGTTGTGGTATAAAAGTTTATGTGTTTTCAAACAATTTTGTTCCAGTGTTTGGTGTTTGGTAGTTATACATTTGGGGAGTAATATCATATTTGGGTGGTTTGGTATATGAAAATCAACAAAGGAGGGTTTACAAAGAATAAGGCTTATGGCTCAAGATCATGAAAAATCAGGGTTCAAGGTTAAATAATTTAAAGCACTTGCAATATAAAACATGAGTTATTTTGAATAATACTGACATATTATGAAACAGTTCGAAAATATTTGCGATATATCTTGAAGAAAAGTTCAGAAGTACTTGCCTTACAGGGCTTTACAACTATTACTGATCGACTCTGAGCCGACTCTGCCGTTCAGGCTTTAACGTCCAATCACTAGATCACATTGGATTCGACTTCGATACTTAGGTTTTTCTATTGAAACTCTACTGAGCTCGTCGACTGACTACTAGGTCATCTTTAGTCCATCGTCCACTTTCAGTTTTCCGACTAGAACCGAAAAGAACAGGGTAGCCACGCGCACGCGTGGCCAGCCAGAGAAGCTAAGGGAACACAACAACCAGGAACAAAAGCAGGGAACCAGAGTCACACAAGCACAACACTCGACTGAGATATACACACGCATATGCGTGTGTATATATATCAAGATTATGCCTTACCCTAGAGCCAGGCAACCGGACGGAGCTACCAACCGGAAAACAGAACCACCGGCGGCGAACCCACACCAGGGAGACAACCCGAGAAGGAGGAACCGAGTGAGGAGAGAAGTGAGAGATTCCCCCCTGTTCTTCCCCTTTTAATTATCTGCTTCCTTTAACTGATTGTTTGTTTTGCATTTTTTTCTTCTTCTTTTTTTATTTATTGGTTGAAAGATGGTGCAAATGAGAGGCAACACGTGCCCCCTATTTTGAAAAACTAACGCGTGTGTTTGCAAGGAAAATTACGAGTTTTTAAGGCCCGATTGCCCCGAATCTCGCAATTTTAAGGACCGAGTCGCTCTCTAAACAATTCCAGAAAATTACGAAAATAGTCTTAAATGGTTATAAATATCCCGAAGTTAATGAAAACGTAGATTTCATAATTTTAAAATAATTTCTGAAATGCAATTTATACCCGCTTTTAACAATTAAACGAAATAACGCACGGGTGAAATTAATCCCGAAAATTTCCAAAATATTTTTAAAATTCTCGAAATATTCTAAACTTAAATAAATATGAGTTTCATATTTTGAAAAAATTCTGGAATTAAATACAGATTTTACAAGTAAACACAATCAGAAAATCATTTAAAGATAAATAATTAATAAAATATTGATTTCCAAATTTTATAAAATCCCAAAAATAATAATTGAAATTATAAAATCATAAATCTAATTTTGGAGACAATCCAAATATTTACGGGTTTAAAACTGTAGTAAAATCACCTTTAAAAATAAAACAGAACAATATAACTCAATTTTTAACTACACATTCCAATCCTTTACACCAATAAATCACAGACAGATAGTATATATCAACACGCTGCTGCCAAAACCAAGACTCATACTTTGTTTAATTAATACTTCCACAATTACATATTTAAACAATTCAAAAATACACGAGTCCTTATAGTGGTGATCTTTAAACGCTTTGTTCTTCAAGAGCTTAAATACCAATTGTTATTCCCAAAAATGCAACAAGAATTACAGAAGGGGGGGGTTGAATGTAATTCTGGTTTCTTTTTCTGATTTTAAAACTGTTCTTACTTAATAATATAACTGTGCAGATTTTTCTATGTTGCGGAATGATAAAGATATGAAAATCAATCACAAAGCAGTAAAACATAAGGCTTTAAAACTTTCTGGTGGATTTGAACTTACCGACCAGAGATATATATATTAAGATGAGAACTATGTGATGCTTAAATAGCACACAGGTGCTTACAAGTGAACTTGCAGAATTACAAAGAGATGCTTAACATATACAGCATTTTCTATCTCTCTGAAAAAAATGCTTACCAACTTAGTTGTTTGTTCTACTTGCTACACTTGGTTTATATACTACCAAGTTACATGATAAAAAGACAAACAAGTAAAACAAAAGTTGTTTCTGGTCTAATTTCATGTTGCTTCATTACACTGTCCAGCATCTTTGAATATCTTCATAATTGCATGGAAATGTAATGCTTCTTTGTTCTCTAAATCCTGCAATTAGGCTGCCACATTCCATTTGCAAACATCCGACGCATGTGACTCTGTTGTCACTGTCAACTGCTCTTTTGAATATGATCATCCGTCGGGATTATGTTGGTCATCCGTCGGAATCCTTGTTAATTATCCGCCGGGACTATAAAGTTCATCCGTCGGGACTATAGTAGAACATCCGTTGAGAGCTACAAAAAGACTAAGTTAAATCTACTAAGGTGTTTTGTTCAACTTATCATCAAGTTCACAATATATTCCTAACACATCAGGAGTAAACACTATATTAGGAAATCCTCTAACAAGATCTTTCTTATAAGTTCATTGATGTTATTGAAGTTGAGATGAGAAAGTCTTTTGTGCCAGTTCCAGCTGTCTTCCACAGTTGCTCTGCATAGTAGACAAATTTGACTCACACTAATCAGATTATGCTTGAGTCCTGTAACTAGAGCTGTGTTAGACATAATTGATGATATCTGGACAGAAACTATCAGAAGTTCTTATCAGGACTTATATCAGCATTTACTGAAGAGTGACATCATTAGTACTTATATTAGTACTTGATGATCAACAGATGATGTCGTCAGGATTTGTCACTTCAGTAGATACTCAAGAAGGAAAAGGAAAGCAGGAATTCAAGGCGGTGAAGGACTTTATCTCAGAAGCAATCATACATGGATAGGTTTTGTTATTATAATATAATATGATTCCTTATTTAATTGTCTAGCCGTGCTCTATATAAAGCACATATTAGGTTTATGCTATATACATTGCGAACACTGTTATATCATTCGCATAACCTAGCAACTCTCAAGGATATTTGTTCATCCTTTTGAGAGAGTACAATTATAATCAATTTTTATCTGTTAATATAAAAACTATTGATTCTATTGAAGCTTTGTCGAATTGATTACATAACTGTATTCACCTTCCCTCTACAGTTGATTACAGACCTAACAATTGGTATCAGAGCTTGCTGTTGACATACAAATAAAGAAGAAGAACCATAGAATCCACCACCACCACCACCCCTAGCCACATCACATATTAGCAGCAACATGAGTAGGTATGAAGCAATCAAGGTGCCAATCCTGAAGATACATGAATATCCAATCTAGAAAGTCAGGATGGCTATGTGTTTGGAAGCTACAGATCCTGAATATCTAAGTAGGATTTATGATGGTCCTCATAAACCAATGAAGGTAGTTGTTTCCATTGCAGGACAACAAGAAAATATGGTTGACAAAAAAGGAAGGAGTACACTCCTGAAGATCTTTCATCTATTATGAAGGATGCTAAGTTCAGACACATCTTGTACAACAGTCTTGATAGTGTTATGTCCAATAGGGTTATTGTAACACCCCCAAATCCGGGGTCGGGGATCCGGGTTGTCACGAGTTCCATTTCCCTTAATAACACCCAATCTTAATAAACAATCAACTACTCTGTACTGTGACCCCACAATAAACACACACACCACAAGTTATAGTCTCAGAGATGAATATCAAAAAAATAACACGAGTCATTTTATTCCAAAATTATATGCCATTACACCTTAAAAGGGTTTCTGAATAAATTTACATTTCTTTGCCATTATTACAATTGATAAAGATACATAAGTCTGGTACATCAAAAGTTGAAAGCCTAGCCTATTGGCAGTTCCTACCTCAGCTACAGCGACATCAACGCCTATAGGAAACTGCGGAACGTTTCCTATCCACGCGTGAATTGGGAGCTTGGTCCTGTTCATCTTGTCTAACTGATGTTATGTGATGAAAGAAGACAACAAGGGTGAGCAACAAGCCCACCAAAATAATATGTATACTGATTAACAATATATGAGCATTCTCATAGTACTCATGAAAGTCTTGGTCAAAAGAAATGAACCAAGCTGATATCTTAATGCGACCAAGTCGCAAAATATTCAGTATATATATATATACTTTTCACAATCTTTGAAATCCTCTGACATGTATAATGTACACAGAGTTCCAGTTTATAACTGTATAAAAATATCGTTGCAAGGTGATCTCATATATCTAACCTTGTCTCAACATTCATCTAAAAATCTTTGACATGTACAAGGTAATCATTTACTAGATATAAGTTTAAAAGATGAAGTTACAAGATACTCCAATATACTTATATCTTTTCCAAATACTACTTGAACTACCACCATTCAATGTATAAATAGTTCATCCCATAGATTAAGCTACCAGACAAAACTTGTATAGAATCAATCTTTAAAATATCACCAAAATAAAATGAAGTTACAAGATACTTCATTTGATGCAAACATCATTTGAAAACTCGACCCTGCCAACATTCAACAATCGCCCAACCGTAGCCTTTCTATCGAAGTGCTCTGGGTAGTGTTGCAGAAATATCCAATTGGATGATGAACTCATTACGGGAGTTTGCCGCGCCAGGAAGACCACTTACGATGATCAGTCGTAGTAGTACAACCCCACCATTTTCTACATGTAGAGGAGAATCTGTCGGATTTACTTGTCAACCGAACACTGGACTCCTAAGGAATGGACCGTCTTAGCGGAACTTCCGGGCCATTTGGGCCAATATAATAAGGCTGGGCCGGCGCCAGTCAACCACTTACGCCACTCCTAGTTCAGATGAAATCCATGACTCTGAAACGTAAAGCTCGTCCCCACTTTCCCCAAGTAGAAACTTGTTGATACGGCTCCACCAAGAAGTCGTATCTAGTTGGAAAGGAAAACTCACCGATATTTCCCAGGCGATGCCTGTTAATGGATTAACTTGTTCCAAGAATTTTACTTCCCGAGTGTTGGGTAAGTAATCAAAAACTCTTTTATCAGAATAGCAAACTTGTTGCGAATATAAAATACACCACAGAGCCGGATCCCTCAGGTTTTGAGCGAGTATTTAAATCCCCTTCAAAAGGAGGATCTTAAATATAAAAATGAGTTTTGGGATCCGCCCTAACCTTTAAAATCATTTTGAAGACTCGAAAACATTTTTAAGAATGTTTGGAGTGATGCTGATTTAATAAAATAAATCAGTCCCAATATATTAGAAAATATCTGAATATTATTATTTAAATAATATTCCCATAAAGAATAATCTTTATAAAAGTAATTGTAGTAGAAGTTTTTAAAACTTATACTTGAAATGAATATTAAATAACCAAAGATATACTTATACGAAAGTACTATCTTTATTTGAATAATCAAAAGTGAGTTTGATTATCGACACATTATTTTTTAATAAAATAAAGAATATTAATTAGTAAATAATTGGAGTCATAAATCCTCGAATGAATATTCAAATAATAATATTCATTAAATAAAATAAACGGAGTCATATGTCCTCGAATGAATATTCAAAATAATATTCATTAATAAAATAGACGGAGTCATAAGCGCTCGAATGAATATTCAAAATAATATTCATTAATAAAATAAAGTTATCGAATAAACCTTATTCGATTCATAGTTTTGAAAACTATATCTATATATATATAAATATATATATAATATACTCGGGAACATCGACTCCCGGTTTTAGAAAATGTTCACCTTTGGGTCCCATATACTAAGGGTATACGCAACTATTGCTTATCTCTAGCATAGGTATTATGCAACTAATAAGCATTTGAATCAACAGATATATATCAAGATTACGAAACAGACATGCATATATGCCATATTACATGCTCCAATATATCGCAAGATTTGCTAATTAACCATCATGCATCTATCACAAGATAATGCATATACATATGTATACATCACAACAACAGTATAACGGGTAGAAAACTTGCCTGACTGCTCCCGGATAGACTTAAGCTTAGAGTGGGTCCGATAACCTATGAAAAACAACATAAGTCGGAATTAAACCCCGGTCGCTTAAGAAACTAGACTTTAACCAATTGAACCCTAACGTTTGCTTTTGCGCTTAACGGTTCACTTACGTCGCTCGAGTACCCTCGGCTCCACCATTTTTAATAAATTAACCATTAACAGATTTAAAGCGATTCTTTCACGAGTACCTTACCAACTGCCTAATCCACTTAACATAATTGTTTCATACCCCAATTAGTCATTTAAAGTCCTTAACCAAGGTTTCAAAGTGAGTTCCCGGGTCCTGATGTTATGAACAAAAACAGTCTAAAGTAAATCGGACATTACGACAACTATGTTTACGCGATTACCAATTTTTATTCTACTCCAAACCAACCACCAATCAACAACAATTCATTCATACGACCAAAATGCATCCATACCATACTACAACATCCCCAACAACTCAATATTACCAATTCATACTTATTTCTCAATCATGAACTAAGAGTTTACTTAAGTTCATTAACTAATAACCCAGATTTCCAACTCCAAAAACATCACAAAACCAACCAATATCTAAACACACAATAATCATGCCTCTCATCAACTAAACTACTCATAACAAGCTCTAAACATGATTACACACCAATTACACTAACCCATCATCTAAACATTAGGAAATCTAAACAACAAAACTTAAGACTAAGATCATGAAGAGTTATACCTTCCTTGAAGCTTTTAATCCATGAAAGATCCTTGGAATGCCCATGGAAGCCTTAATCTAACCTCCTACAAGCTTGATCTTTCAAAGAAATCAAGAACACAAAAATTAATTTCAAGAAAGTACTATTCACCATCTTCTTGAATGATTTATAGGAAATGCTAGGAAAGGATTTTAAAGCTAAGATTCCTAGGAAGTATGTAACTTAACTAGGAGAAGCTAGGATAATTACCTTGTAAATTAGCAAGTGGGGGAGCTTGGACTTCCCTTTTCTTAAGAAAGAGGCCGAGAGCTTCAATGGAGAAAAAGAAGTCAAGTTGTGTTTTTGGTGAAATGAATGGTTGGTTGGTTGTTTTTGGTGTTTTTGTTTTGTTTTATTACTTTTTACCATGGTAACTTTTGTGTGGTTCTTAATCAACCAACAACACACCTTTCTTTGTCATGCTTATCTCACCTTGTTATGTCATCCTCCCCCACTTGTTCTCCTCTTATTGGTTTGATGACATCACCCTCACTAACCTCTTTGATTAGCTTCTAATTACTTGGCTAATGACCGCTGATCTGTTATACGGTTCGCTTAACTTTCGTTTTCGTTTATCGTTTGAGGGATCATACCCGGGATCTTATTACTTGGGTTTTCTTAACCTTTCTCAATACATTATATTCCTTTTATGATCCTCTCTTATAATCCTTGAATTTAAATCCTTTTTATCCTGTTACCTTATACTCAATTCTTTCGGTATCTGGTGGATTTTCGGGAAAAATCAAAGTGTTCGGATTTGGATTCTAAAGATCTTTACATACACTTATATACCACATAGAGTACTAATAATATCCCAGAAGATCAATAAAAGAACCCCTACATAGTGTGGCATGAAAAGTTTTCTTATTCAGCATAATCAGCAAAACACTATTCATAAGGGTTTCAAAAAAAAAATCCAAAAATTGGGGTTATTACAGTCTCCCCTCCTTAAAAGGATTCCGTCCCGGAATCAGATAGAAAATGAATAGGAATACTCTCTTAGCATTGCACTTTCTAACACTCGAGTAAATTTTCCCACATTGTGGTCCTACCACCAAACTCTGCCTAGTTTGATAACCCTTCTCCTAAGCACTTGTCCCTTTTTCAGTCTATAACCCTTACTGGTTGCTCCATATAGGTTACGTCTGGTTGCATGTCTAGGCGCTCATATGCCCCTATTTATCTGGCATCCGAATTACACTTCCTTAACATTGATACGTGAAACACGTTATGACTTGCTACATGTTCGGGGGTAGGGCTAGCTCATATGCTATCTTCCCAATACGTCTTAATATATCCAAGGGTCCAACAATTTGTGGACTTAAACTTTCCTTTCTTTCTAACCCTCATCAATTCCTTTTTAAGGGAATACTTTTAACAATACAAGGTTCCCTCCTTCATACTCTTTGTCCTTTCATTTGTCAAATCAGCATACTTCTTATGTCCATCTTGGCCTACTCTCAGCCGTCCTCTGATTAGATCTATTATATTCTTGGTCCTTTGGACCACTGCTGGTCCGAGCATCTTGCGCTCTGAAAGGAATATGTCCTAAGTCCAATCATGTATTAGGATTTAGGAATAACTTTTATGTAATCTGTTTTGATTTCATTGATATTAATAAGGACTTGTTTTGTTTTTATTACGGGCTTTATCTATTTAAGTGTTTAAATAAGATATACAATAGTTTAGAGTAAAGCTTTTTATGGATTATGATGAGATCATAATAGTGAGACCTAAAAAGATGATAACTCTAAACTTAAATAGTTCCTGGTCATAGGATTACTAACTGGTAGTTAATAATTCGCAAAGATCGGTACATACTATGCTTGCTTCATTATGAAGGATGTCTGTTCTCATAGACATTTGTGTGGTGACACTATAGCTAGTATGTAGGTGCTTATTATAGAATAAGTTCACTGAACATGACTCGCACAGCTGAACAACTGATGGAGTTCACTCACGTGTCAGCAGTTGTTCACATAGTGATAGTTGTACAAGTATCCTTAGACTTGAGGTCATCATAGTCATCTTGTGTACACTGAACTATGCTTTGGTTTAGTTCTTAGTCTCCAGGGACAATTATTAGGGCTCTTCTGGGTATAGGAATTTGTACACGAAGATAGTGTATGATCAATAAAGGATCTACCCCTTCCAGTGAAGGAAGCGAATGTTCAAGGCTGATCCACTTATGCTAGTTCAGGAATCTCTGGCCAGAGTGAATGAAATTAGAAAGGAGTTTCTAATTTGCATAGAACTACGCATAGTAAATGGTAAGCAAGTGATTGAATTAGATAGGCTTGACACGAGATCCATGCCTTGTATTTAATCGGAACATTTTAGGGTAGAAGGAGTTTATTGTACGGTAACTATTCACTGAATAGGTTCTTGGTATTCTAAACAGTTAATTCATATTATCCGGATAGTCGCGATATGCTGAGAAGTATCCCTCACGATGTAGAATAAATGTGATTAATTAATTAATCATATTTAATAAATTAGAGAATTTATATAAATAATGATAAAATAGTTTTATTATTATTTATTTCTACTACCGGCTTAATATTGAACCTACAGGGTCACACCATAAAAAGAGAATGATTTTATGGTGGAGGAATTAATTAATAATGGCTAATAATTATTTATTTGTGAAATAAATAATTAATTGGCAAATTTAATAATTGATTAAATGAGATTTAATTGATTATAAATTAATTAAGAAAAGTTCTTAATATTATTAATTAAGGATTTAATTTTTCGAAATTAAATCAAGAGAGAGAATTATTTCTAAAGTGTTTAGAAAAAGGATTAATAATTAAAAGGTGTTTTAATTATTAATGATAATAATATATGGGATAATAATAATAATATTTATGGGAAAATTTCAGCTGAAAATTTTGCCTATAAATATACTATTATAGACCCTATTTTATTTGAAACCCATCGAAACCCGAAAACCCAAAAAGTTTGGAAAACCCAAGTCTCTCCACCTTCTTCCTCCTCCTTAACATCATTTTTTTGGTGGATACCGGTGGAGTGCTTCACACTTGAGGAGCAACTGCTAAGGATCTCTGATCGTTGTCTCTGAATTATTTTAAAAGGTTAGATTCGATCCCTCGAATTTTTATTCATGATTTATATGCTTTTATTTGGATTTTGTATGTGTAAAAGTGTTTTGCCATGCCCCCACTGCGTTAAAAATCCAACATTGATATCAGAGCATAGGTTGTATGTATATAGATCTGTGGTAAAAATTTCAGAATTTTATGTGCTTGTATGAATTAATTATGATTTTTACAAGTTATATCATGGATTAATTTTGTCTGATGAGAAATCGTTTCTCAGAATAATTTTGAATGTTGATCTGGGTTCTACAAGTGTTGTAGATCGTCTGGGTATTTTTTTCATAATTTTAGGATGTATAGATTTTTTATTATGAATTTTTGAAGTTCTTGTAATTAAAATTCGTAATTAAATAAGTATAAATATATGTATATATAGTATATATATATGTTTTGTATTGTCTGTATACTGCTGTTGCTTCTGTGCTGCATGGGTAAAGTACAGAAAAGGGACAGAGAAGAATCAGAGTTGTCAGGTGCGCAAACCGAGGAAAAGCGGCGGCTGCTGAAAGAAAAGAAAAAAAAAATATAGGGGTGTAACGCATTCCGGGAATGCGTTACACACCTGTGGCGCATTCACGGAATGCGTTACACCCTTTAATGGCTGAAAAGGGGTGTAACATCACTGGAATGCGTTACAGGTCCTGTAACGCGTTCATGTAATGCGTTACAGCCCTTCTGTTGATTTTAAAATTGATTTTCCTGGAGTTTCGTAACTCCGTTTTAGGCGTGCAATATACCGTTGGATTCGTTTTTTCGAGACGGATCTAATAGAGTGATCAATTTTAGTTTATATAAAAGTTTTGAACTGTTTATATTTCCATGAAGTGTTTTAAAGCTATTTTTAACTGTTTTAGTTGCTTTTAAATGCTTCATGTGATACATAGAGATGTATAATGCTTAGACCTATATGCTAGATGATGTAACATGCCTACCTTGATGTTTATTCATGTTTGTATATGTGATATATACTTAGTTTATCATGCGATGATAGATTTAGGTGAACTTAAATGAACATAAGGCGTTTGTTAGACAACCTAGTATAGTGAAATTGTTTCATAACCTTAATAATAATATTATGAATACAATCATGAGATTCTTGTATTTATGAAACACGTAATTGAATATGAATTTTCGATATGAGAGAAAGGATGATTCTGTCAATAACAGATTTCTATCTGTAAGAAAGGGTTATTAAGTAACACCTCTTGACAATGCTCCACCCGATCTGGGAATCATCTGATTATTGATTATTGATTTGAAATATTTAATTTAAAAGGAAGAATATATTTATAATATGATTATGATTGTAACGTAATATAATCCCTCTAAAATTAAATAATATCAAGTAGTAATTGGCCAATGATACAACGGGCTTGTGTCGGTCATAGCCTTCCAACATGGTAGAAAGTAGTTCTTATTTTTGAATCATTGTCGTTTTGTGCCACAACCGAGGGCTTTGATTTCGAAATAAGAAATACTTGTCTATTACATAGAGATGTGTACATTGAATAAGAATCTAAAGGTCGTTACGTGCCACAGCCGTGGGCCTTTGGGGACTGATTCAATTGTACGGAATGTTGGGTTAGACTTGACTTAGAATATTGAGTTTGTCGTGCCACAGCCGTGACTCAATTATTCAAGAGGCTAAAGTTTGATTAGGGAATAACATGAGATGTAATTGACAAGAGTTGTCTGCCTATTGAACAATACATGGCGGTTCGTGCTACAGCCGGGGTCGTGTAATGGAATGTAGGATCCCTATTCCTACTAGCATTATGAATGCTTAATTTTTCACGTAGGGGGTTGAATAAATTAGGAAAACTAGTGGGAGACACTTATGAATAAAGACCCGATTCATATAGTATTTTGAAATGAAATCGAATATTTGCTAAGTGTTGTTATGTGTTTATCATTTACAGATTTACTTTGTACGTTATGTCTTCTGCACTATCACTCAGGAGCATACTAGATGCTCACAAATTGACTGGTCCTAATTATGCTGACTGGCTTCGAAATTTGAGAATTGTTCTCAGGATTGAGAAGCTGGAATACGTGATTGACTCACCTAAGCCTACTGAACCTGCTAGTGATGCACATAATGATGAACATGTTGTGTATCGTAAGTGGATAGATTATGCAAATGTTGTTCAATGCATCATGCTAGCTTCAATGAACATTGAGCTACAGAAGCAACATGAGCATATGGATGCTCACACTATCCTCATGCATCTACAAGAGTTGTATGATATGGCGGGGAGGACAGCTCGATATGAGATATCGAAGGAGCTGTTCGGTTATAGGATGTCTGAGGGATCATCTGTGAATGATCATGTACTTAAGATGATCAATTTGATTGAACGTCTTGGACAACTTGGTTTTGCCATGGATGGGGAGCTGAGCCAAGGCTTGGTCTTGCAATCGCTTCCGAGTTCGTTCTCGCAGTTTGTTGTGAACTTTCACATGAATAAGTTGGATGTCAGCCGGCCTGAACTCCACAACATGTTGAAGACTGCGGAATCGAATTTTCCCCCTAAGAAGAGTTCTGTTCTTCTAATTGGTGAAGGTTCCAATCCTAAGAAAAGGAAGAGGAACTCTTCCAAGAAGAAGAAAGTAGGTGAGAAAACGCCTGTTCCACCAAAAGCTAAAGACCCCGAGAGCAAAGTTGTTTGCTTTCACTGTAACAAGGTGGGGCACTGGAAGAGGAACTGCAAGGTTTACCTTACAGAATTGAAGAAGAAGAAGGGTAGTGAGACTACCGCTTCTGATTCAGGTATGTTCATGATAGAAGTGAATATGTCATTAAATCAAATTTCTACTTAGGTATTAGATACCGCCTGTGGTTCTCAAATCTGGAATTTGTTGCAGGGACCAAGGAGAAGTAGGACTCTTGAGGAAGAGGAGGTGATTCTACTGATGGGAAATGGAGCAAGAGTTGCTGCTGAAGATGTAGAATCATTTCATTTACATAGGCCTACGGGCAAGACTATTGTTTGAAATGATTGTTATTTTGTTCCCTCGATTGTGAGGAATATTATTCCCAAGTTAGACTTGGCTGGATTTTCATTTATTATTGAGAATAATGAATGTTCTATTCTTAGAGATAATATTCTTTTTGGACGTGGTGCTTTAATTAATGGTCTGTATGTATGTGACATAATTTATTTCAGATTGAACAAACTAATAAAAGAAAAGGGATGATGAAAATCTCACTTTATAGTTGCATTGCAGTCTCCATTTAGTAGATATGGAGAAAGGACTGCAAATTTGCTAGGAATGGTACACACAGATGTATGTGGACCAATGTCTACGCAAGCCATGGGTGGATTTTCATACTTCATTACTTTCATAGATGATAGATCTGGATTCGGATATGTGTTTGATGAAACACAAGTCTGAGGCCTTTGAAAAGTTCAAAGAATATAAGTATGAAGTGGAGAAACAACCAAACATAGTATTATAACTCTTCGATTAGATCGAGGTGGTAAATACTTGAACGGAGAGTTTCTGGATTATCTCAAAGTAAATGGTATAGTCTCCCAGTGGACTCCTCCAGATTAGTATCTGAAAGGAGAAATCGAACTTTGTTAGACATAGTTCGGTCCATGATGAGCTATGCAAATCTTCCAGTATTCCTATGGGGTTATGCATTGGAAACCTCAGCATATTAACTGAATAAGGTGCTTTCCAAAATCTGTTCCTCAAACTTTGTATGAGATATGGAAAGAAGGGAAACCGAGTGTTAAACACGTTAAGATTTGGGGATGTCTAGCTTATGTCAAGTAAGTTGACCCAGATAAGCTGGAATATCGATCCGTAAGATGTAGTTTTGTGGGATATCCTAAAGAGACTTTAGGGTATTACTTTTACACCGATCATCGGGTGTTTGTCTCCAGACATGCTACCTTCTTGGAAAAGGAGTTTATCCTTGAAGGAAACAGTGGGAGAAAAATTGAACTTGATGAAGTTCAAGAAGCACAAACTACTACGGATCAAGTGGAAACACCTGTTCTGACTGAACAACCTTTTGTGGAACAGCCCATTCATAGATCAGGGAGAGTGTCTCGCCAACCTGAGAGGTATTATGGCCTTGTCATTGAGAATGACAATGAGTTGTCGATCATTGATGATGACGACCCTGTGACCTATAATAATGGCATAGTGTCATGAAATCCGGAATGGAATCTATATATACGGTATACAAAAGAATGATTAGAGCAAATGGCCAGCTGGAGACATTTAAGGTCAGGCTTGTGGCAAAAGGATTCAAACAAAGGCAATGGATTGACTTTGATGAAACCTTTTACCTGTAGCCCTGTTAAAATCAGTTCGGATTTTGCTTGCAAATGCTGCTTACTACGACTATGAAATCTGGCAGATGGCCAAATGGTTTTCTTTCCAAGGGAAATGAAAACCTAGTGTTTAAGCTACTGCGAACCATATGTGGTTTAAAGCAAGCTTCTCGAAAGATGGAACATTCATTTTGATGAGACAATCAAAGATTTTGATTTTATCAAAAATGTAGATGAACCATGCGTCTACAAAAGGGTTAGTGGGAGCGCGGTAACATTTCTTGTATTGTATTGAATTAGAATTGACACACATAACAACATAGCAGACCCACTCACAAAGCTACTTTATGAAAGTCACTTTGAGCGTCATAAAGACAAGATGGGTATTAGATACCAGAGTGATTGGCTTTAGTAAAAGTGGGAGATTGAAAGGAATATGTCCTAAGTCCAATCATGTATTAGGATTTAGGAATAATTTTTATGTAATCTGTTTTGATTTCATTGATATTAATAAAGACTTGTTTTGTTTTTATTACGAGCTTTATCTATTTAAGTGTTTAAATAAGATATACCATAGTTTAGAGTAAAGCTTTTTATGGATTATGATGAGATCATAATAGTGAGACCTAAAAAGATGATAACTCTAAGCTTAAATAGTTCCTGGTCATAGGATTACTAACTGGTAGTTAATAATTTGCAAAGATCGGTACATACTATGTTTGCTTCATTATGAAGGATGTCTGTTCTCATAGACATTTGTGTGGTGACACTATAGCTAGTATGTAGGTGCTTATTATAGAATAAGTTCACTGAACATGACTCGCACAGCTGAACAACTGATGGAGTTCTCTCACGTGTCAGCAGTTGTTCACATAGTGATAGTTGTACAAGTATCCTTAGACTTGAGGTCATCATAGTCATCTTGTGTACACTGAACTATGCTTTGGTTTAGTTCTTAGTCTCCAGGGACAATTATTAGGGCTCTTCTGGGTATAGGAATTTGTACACGAAGATAGTGTATGATCAATAAAGGATCTACCCCTTCCAGTGAAGGAAGCGAATGTTCAAGGCTGATCCACTTATGCTAGTTCAGGAATCTCTGGCCAGAGTGAATGAAATTAGAAAGGAGTTTCTAATTTGCATAGAACTACGCATAGTAAATGGTAAGCAAGTGATTAAATTAGATAGGTTTGACACGAGATCCATGCCTTGTATTTAATCAGAACATTGTAGGGTAGAAGGAGTGTAAGTCATATGTCATAGACCTATTTGTATATTCGAGGATTCAACTCAACTCAAATAAGAATGTAATAAGTAAATAGTGGATCGACCGTCAGAGAGATCTCGCAAAGTAATATCTGTCAAAGGATTCAGAGACAATGTTCATCTACAGACTTGAGGAGTTAATTCACTGGAAGAAGTTCAAGAAGTTGATCATGCCTCAGTGATATAAATCAAGATCGTGGATTTAATCAAGTGACAGAGATCTCGTCAGGGTATCAATAAATTACAAGGATTTAATCTGAAGAAAATCAAAGTGTCAAAGTCAAGACATGAAGAAACGTCACGGAAGTTAGTCACTCATGAACCAGACAGTACATCGAGTGTCAACGTTGAAGTGATGGAATTGATTCATAATTTTCAGTGATTTTCAGAAGATTTGCAGAAGAATGGTTGCTGCTCAAGACTAGAATTAATTCTCTATTAATTAATTAAGTCATCTAATTTAATTAAGAAAATAAATTATATCTGCGAAGAATAATTTATTTATTAATTGAATTAATTGATTAATTAATTCTGAATTAATTCTAGGAATTTTAGGAATTTTCAGAAGTTTAATTGGATTAAATTCAAGCATTAAATCAGCAAGACAATTGAAAATGAACTAGCATGACAATCAGGATTGTCATACCGATTGTCATGCTAGGCCATTGTCAATTGTCTCACCGAAAGTTACTCTAGGAGGATGATTGTCTTGCTAGTTCATTCTGATTGTCTTGCTAGTTCATTCTGATTGTCATGCTAGTTCATTCAGATTGTCTTGCTAGTTCAATCAATTGTCCTACCGAAAGTCTTGCCAGCTATAGGATTGTCATGCCAAGTCAATTCTATTCGTTTGTTGATTTAAAAAGAAGCAGAGAAGCAGCAACTTAATATTAAGAACACAGAAGTCAAGAAACAAGGCAGAAAAGAAAATCAAGAAGAAATATTTCATCTTTTCATCTGCATACTTCAAGATTAAATTTCTAGATTGTAAAGTTAAATCCAATCCACTAGAAATCTTTATCTTGCTCTTGTGTATCAATCTAGAGGATCAAAATCCCTAGAACTTAATCTCAAATTGCGTTTAGCATTTGAATCTTTTTATTACAAAAATAGAAAAAGTTCATGTCGAATTTATTCTAGATTTGTGATAATTAATTTGAGATTAATTCCTTGTAATCGATACAGTTGTTGTAACACCTTTCAAGTTTAATAATATTTTTATTTAACTTGAATTTTGTTTCACATTTTTTTATTCCGCATTTAATTCGATTATTCGGTACTGTTTGTATTCAACCCCCCCTTCTACAAACACATTGGGACCCAACAATTGGTATCAGAGCCTTCTGATTAACGAACAAATCAAGATCCTAGACTTTTGTGATTTTTCAACTCCTTGAATTTTTATTTATTCAAAAATTCATAATGACTTCACATAAAGTTGGAACCGTTAAAATTCCACAATTTGATAAAGAGAATTATATCATGTGGAAGAAGAAGATGCTATTATTTTTACAAGTTGCAAATCCCAAATATTCAAACTTGTTAAAGAAGGGTATAAAAACTCCGATGGTTATTGAACCGGAGGTAATAATAGATGGTGTGGTGACTACTGAAGCTAGAACCTATCCAAAAGAGCCTGAAGATTTTACTCCTGCTGAGAAGGAAGAAGCCTCCTTGGATGCCAGCCTTCAATTAATATTAATTGATTCCCTTGATCCCTTGATGAACAGACATGTGATGAACTGTAAAAATTCCAAACACATGTGGGAAACTATTGAGGTGATTAATGAAGGCACAGAGGAAGTTAGGGAGAACAAGTTGGAAATCCTAACCTCTGAATATGAACATTTCAAATCAAATCCAGGAGAAGGAATTACTGAAGTGTTTGAGAGGTACAATGCGTTGATCAACAACCTGAACATCAATGGAAAGTATTATTCAACCAGGGAGGTCAACAAAAAGTTCCTTTTAACACTGCCAGCTCATCTTGAACATAGAATCACTGCCATTAGAGAAGCTAGAAATCTGAGTGAGATTTCTTTGGACAGGCTCTATGGAGTGTTAAAAACTTATGAGTTGGAGCAGATTCAACAGAAGGAAGTCTACGGGAAGGATAGAATGGTCAGCACATCTACTGCACTTGTAGCTGAAGGTCAACAACAACAGCAATCTCAACAATTGGAGAGAATGGTACAGTATTCCAAGGCTGAGGAAAATATGTTAGTAGCAGAATATGATCCTCCTACTACAAATCAATCAAGTGATGATTTTTATTCCTTGGAAGAGCTGGAGCAATTGGAAGACGAGTCAATGGCCCAAATTGTCAAGAGATTCTCCCATGTCAGATTCAAGAGGAATCCCAAGCTGAAGTACAAGTCCAACTACAACAAATTCCAGAAAGGTGGATCTTCATCCTCTAACACCAGCAGTGGTGGATACAAAACAGGGATGGTTGATCGAAGCACCATTAGATGCTATAACTGCAATGAGTTGGGACACTTTGCCACAGAATGTAGGAAGCCAAAGCAAGTAAGAAAGAACTCTGAAAGGGCTTATCTGGCAAAGGGAAGAAGCTGGGATGATACTGACAGTGAAGATGAAGATGAAGGAAATCTTGCTCTTATGGCTATTGATGGAAAAGCTTCATCGTCAAGAATAGAGGTAAAACTTTCTGATGCTGAAATGGTTTATCATCTAAGAGGTAACTTAGATTGTGCACGTCGTGATAATGAACTGTTAAGTTTACAGATCACAGACCTTGAGAAAGAGGTCAATGAATTAAGACTTGTGCACATTAATCAAGACAAATTAAAAGAACAGGTATCTTTTCTAGAGAATAGAGTTGACTGTTATAGAAAACTCGAAACTATTCTCAAAGACAAGATCACCGGTCTTGAGACTAAGGTTAGAGCCTACTTCAATTCTTGTTCGAAGGCTAAAGAGTTCTACAGTAAGCAAGCTGTTAATCAAACATCTGGAATAGGTTATGATTACAATGCTGCTATTGGAGAATTAGGCATAAACTCCCCTCCTCATGTATGTGCTAAAGGGAGGGAAGTACCACATGTGCTTAAGGGTGTTGATGAACCCCTCTATAAAGCATCAATTGCTGAACCATTTGATGCGACCTCTTCTGCTATTCAAGAAGAAATACGTGCTGAGGATCATGCTTATGAGAAGATTGTTTCCAAGTCAAGTGAGTCGAAAGTTCCAGTCAAAGTTGTGAAAGCAACTGAGACTAACTCAGACACACATGAGTTGGATAACAATAATGCCATGTCTACCATGCATAAATTGCCTGCTGTTAATCACTCTCATAAAGCATGTGGTGTTGCTAATTGTATGTCTTGTGCTTTTAATATGATGTATGCTTATTTTAATGGTAAGCATGTGTCTAATGATAAGACTACTCCTCGTCAGCATGTGAATAACAAGAAGCATGATAGGTCTAAGACTGCTAGTCCTTCTAAGGCTAGAAAGGAGACATTTGTGCCTAAGCTTAAACAGAAATTTGTTAACGCTGTTTACAAGGTCAAATGTTCAGTCATTGAGAAAGTTGAGGCAATTAAAATTAAAAATGTTGTTTTGCCTGACAAAGGACAGTTCTACAAGTATGCCGGGCCCAACCAAGTTTGGGTTCCGAAGAAGGTCTAATCCATTTGTAGTGCAGGGCATTAAACAAGTATAACCGGTAGTGTGGATTCTTGACAGTGGATCATCAAGACATATGACCGGAGATAGAGCCCTGCTATCAAATGTGGTTGAGAAAGCTTGCCCCATGGTTACCTTTGGAGATAACAGCAAAGGTTTATCTGAGGGATATGGCTGTTTGCAAGCTGGGAATGTTATCATTGTAATTTTGTATATTGTGCTAGGTTATTATCAGGAAGCAGTATCTAACATATAGCACTAGTGACGAGACTTGAGAATATTACGACATATTAGACACCTGCTGCACATTACACTTGGAATTGTACTCTAGTAAGATGTGTACAAGTGTACTCCTGATTGGTAAGTCAAAAGAGGAAGTCAATGCACCACAGTTCATGGACTTTGCAGCTGCAGATCTATTGGACTATGCAATTTCTTCTTCACAATCTCACTTCAGGTTGGTATGAACTAGTATACTACTCAAGCAATCGTCAAGGACATGGTATGGCACTCTAACAGAAATTGTAATTTTATATGAACTAGTAGAGTCGTCATAGTAATGCAACATAACAATTAGTATCTAAAGTACTTGACAAGTATCGGTCAATGATATCTTGTTAACATTATGTTGCAGATATTTGTAAGCTTTTGATATGAATGAGAATTACTTAGACTTTACCCTAAGTGATCAATGTTTTATCAAAAACTCATTCATATTGAAAAACAAAATCAAACTTCTTTCTACATTAGTGATTTCTTATGTCATGTAAAATCTTTTGAAATCACTATTGTAAATCATTTTTTCTCTATTACCATATGTTCTATGATACAGGTTCAGTCTCCAATGACTTTCTTTCATTGACAGTCATGAGGTTGAAAACCCACAACGTCTATCCCAGACTGTAAAGACAAACACAAAAACAGAACCAACCAACACTCTTTTACCACTAAAAGTAGTATGAATGAGCGTGAGGGAGATAGTGCCTAGTGCACCACATAAGGAAGGTTCTGTAGTCAACCCAGTAGCTCTGTCTCCTACATAGATGAGTAGTATTTAAACCGAGACAACTGCTAGCCCCCATACATCTTCTCAAAAAGATGTAATGGCTGAAAAGGCACAAAAACAGTTATTAGATTCATTCTCTCAACAGGGTGAGTCTATTGAATTTTGCCTGTCGGCCAAGGTATCCGATGTAGTGTCACCACTTCAAACATAAACAATTCTTGATGCACAAGGAGAGGTTACACACACAAAGGATGAGTTGACGGAAACAAGAGTTTCGACCATTTTAAGGTCAGATTCGATTGTTTAAGGTTCGTTAATGGACCAATTGCCTTTATAGGTGTTAGGAGAGGATACTGATCCAAAAGCCATATGTCAGTGGTCAGTGTCTACCTCCCCAGGCTTAAATCCCCTGGATGCATCTGCGGATAGTGGATCTGACATAGGCGCAGATCGGCAACTTGTTGACAATGATTCAGATATTACCTGATAAGTCACAAGGAAATGTCTTCACAGACATTAGAAGGGAACTTTGATCTTTATGCTAAATTCGTTGGATCATTGTTTACCTTCCCAGAATTCAAATCTGGAACCCTAAAAGGGAAACTAGCAACTTGTAAATTATGACTCAGATTCATCTGACGAGTTTAACAGGGATGGGGATTTGTGAACTCCCATTGCACCACCTGTGACCTCCTTTAAGGATGGCTAAGGTGATTTTCCTTGCAGGTACAGCTGGATTATGGAGCTATGAGAGAAGAGTGATACACTTGTGAGAATGAGTGTAAACACGAGTGGAGAGAAGAGTGAAACACATGTGAGGTACACTAAAACACAATCACACACTCACAGTGAGGAAGAATCAGAAACTACTTGTTATTTCTTTTCCAACCAAGTGAAATATGAGAACTCCTTCAGACGACGGCATACATTCCTTCTTTAAGGGGGAGATAAAAGCTTAAGTAATAGTTTGGAGGATTCCTCAACTAAGGGGGAGAAATAGCAGGGAGGAAGAAAAAGATCCTATATGTACACTACACCACACCATTGTTGTTTCTAACTACGGATCCTATTGTACGGGAGAGGTGGTAAACACAAGGTGATTTCCTAGTAAGGGAAGAAGCTGTTAGGGGAGTACCATTGGTTTTTATCTGCGGATCCTATTGTACGGGAGAGGTGGTAAAACGAAGGTGATCTTCTTTAATCAGTTGATTCTCATAGGGGGAGAAGCAAGAGATATGGGCTTCTCAACAGGAAATGTGGTTGTACAAATGAAGATGAAACTACTTGAAGATATGTTCAGTCTAGAGGAACATCTACTTGGAATCTGGAAAATGTTAAATCTCATCCAGAACTTTTCTGCTATTTACTTTGCATGTATGTTTATATCTTTTTCTTATTTGTTAGTTGAGTTATCCTCTAGGTATTTGTGTGTTATTGTCTAACAAACAAATAGGGGGAGATTGTAAGTCATATGTCATAGACCTATTTGTATATTCGAGGATTCAACTCAACTCAAATAAGAATGTAATAAGTAAATAGTGGATCGACCGTCAGAGAGATCTCGCAAAGTAATATCTGTCAAAGGATTCAGAGACAATGTTCATCTACAGACTTGAGGAGTTAATTCACTGGAAGAAGTTCAAGAAGTTGATCATGCCTCAGTGATATAAATCAAGATCGTGGATTTAATCAAGTGACAGAGATCTCGTCAGGGTATCAATAAATTACAAGGATTTAATCTGAAGAAAATCAAAGTGTCAAAGTCAAGACATGAAGAAACGTCACGGAAGTTAGTCACTCATGAACCAGACAGTACATCGAGTGTCAACGTTGAAGTGATGGAATTGATTCATAATTTTCAGTGATTTTCAGAAGATTTGCAGAAGAATGGTTGCTGCTCAAGACTAGAATTAATTCTCTATTAATTAATTAAGTCATCTAATTTAATTAAGAAAATAAATTATATCTGCGAAGAATAATTTATTTATTAATTGAATTAATTAATTAATTAATTCTGAATTAATTCTAGGAATTTTAGGAATTTTCAGAAGTTTAATTGGATTAAATTCAAGCATTAAATCAGCAAGACAATTGAAAATGAACTAGCATGACAATCAGGATTGTCATACCGATTGTCATGCTAGGCCATTGTCAATTGTCTCACCGAAAGTTACTCTAGGAGGATGATTGTCTTGCTAGTTCATTCTGATTGTCTTGCTAGTTCATTCTGATTGTCATGCTAGTTCATTCAGATTGTCTTGCTAGTTCAATCAATTGTCCTACCGAAAGTCTTGCCAGCTATAGGATTGTCATGCCAAGTCAATTCTATTCGTTTGTTGATTTAAAAAGAAGCAGAGAAGCAGCAACTTAATATTAAGAACACAGAAGTCAAGAAACAAGGCAGAAAAGAAAATCAAGAAGAAATATTTCATCTTTTCATCTGCATACTTCAAGATTAAATTTCTAGATTGTAAAGTTAAATCCAATCCACTAGAAATCTTTATCTTGCTCTTGTGTATCAATCTAGCGGATCAAAATCCCTAGAACTTAATCTCAAATTGCGTTTAGCATTTGAATCTTTTTATTACAAAAATAGAAAAAGTTCATGTCGAATTTATTCTAGATTTGTGATAATTAATTTGAGATTAATTCCTTGTAATCGATACAGTTGTTGTAACACCTTTCAAGTTTAATAATATTTTTATTTAACTTGAATTTTGTTTCACATTTTTTTATTCCGCATTTAATTCGATTATTCGGTACTGTTTGTATTCAACCCCCCCTTCTACAAACACATTGGGACCCAACAAGGAGTTTATTGTACGGTAACTATTCACTGAATAGGTTCTTGGTATTCTAAACAGTGAATTCATATTATCCGGATAGTCGCGATATGCTGAGAAGTATCCCTCACGATGTAGAATAAATGTGATTAATTAATTAATCATATTTAATAAATTAGAGAATTTATATAAATAATGATAAAATAGTTTTATTATTATTTATTTCTATTACCGGCTTAATATTGAACCTACAGGGTCACACCATAAAAAGAGAATGATTTTATGGTGGAGGAATTAATTAATAATGGCTAATAATTATTTATTTGTGAAATAAATAATTAATTGGCAAATTTAATAATTGATTAAATGAGATTTAATTGATTATAAATTAATTAAGAAAAGTTCTTAATAATATTAATTAAGGATTTAATTTTTCGAAATTAAATCAAGAGAGAGAATTATTTCTAAAGTGTTTAGAAAAAGGATTAATAATTAAAAGGTGTTTTAATTATTAATGAGAATAATAAATGGGATAATAATAATAATAATATTTATGGGAAAATTTCAGCTGAAAATTTTGCCTATAAATACACTATTATAGACCCTATTTTATTTGAACCCCATCGAAACCCGAAAACCCAAAAAGTTTGGAAAACCCAATTCTCTCCACCTTCTTCCTCCTCCTTAACATCGTTTTCTTGGTGGATACCGGTGGAGTGCTTCACACTTAAGGAGCAACTGCTAAGGATCTCTGATCGTTGTCTCCGAATTATTTTAAAAGGTTAGATTCGATCCCTCGAATTTTTATTCACGATTTATATGCTTTTATTTGGATTTTGTATGTGTAAAAGTGTTTTGCCATGCCCCCGCTGCGTTAAAAATCCAACACGCTCTACAACTTCATCCTAACATAAGGGAGATCGACATTGTCTTCCCTCAAAGATCTCATAAGACGACATCTCGATACCTGACATACGATCTATTATCATGAGAAAACTCATCCGCGTTAAGTGATCATTCCAAATTCTTCCAAGTCTATTGCACAGACTCTTATTATAGCTTTTAGCATTAGAGCTTTTGCTTCTCAATACCCATTCATTTCCAGTTCGTAATCGCTACTACCTTTCATTCCTAATATTATACTGGTTACACCTTTGCTCGTTAGCATTCTATAACCTTTTAATAATCGTTCACATTCAAATATATGGAAAAACCATCTATCTCCCAATAGGAATAGATTATCGGTTATTGATTTGAAATATTTAATTTAAAAGGAAGAATCTCTTTATAATATGATTATGATTGTAACGTAATATAATCCCTCTAAAATTAAATAATATCAAGTAGTAATTGGCCAATGACACAACGGGCTTGTGTCGGTCATAGCCTTCCAACATGGTAGAAAGTGGTTCTTATTTTTAAATCATTGTCGTTTCGTGCTACAACCGAGGGCTTTGATTTCGAAATAAGAAATACTTGTCTATTACATAGAGATGTGTACATTGAATTAGAATCTAAAGGTCGGTACGTGCCACAGCCGTGGGCCGTTGGAGACTGATTCAATTGTACGAAATATTGGGTTAGACTTGACTTAGAATATTGAGTTTGTCGTGCCACATCCGTGACTCAATTATTCAAGAGACTAAACTTATATTAGGGAATAACATAAGATGTAATTGATAAGAGTTGTCTGCCTATTGAACATCACATGACGTTTCGTGCCACAGCCGAGGTTGTGTGATGGAATGTAGGATCCCTATTCCCACTAGCATCATGAATGCTTAATTTTCACTTAGGGGGTTGAAAAAAATTAGATAAACTAGTGGGAGAAACTTATGAATAAAGACCCGATTCATATAGTGTTTTGAAATGAAATTGAATATTTGCTAAGTGTTGTTATGTGTTTATCATTTACAGATTTACTATATTCGTCATGTCTTTTGAACTATCACTTCGAAGCATACTAGATGCTCACAAGTTGACTGGTCCTAATTTAGCTGTTTGTTTTCACTGTAACAAGTTGGGGCACTGGAAGAGGAACTACAAGGTTTACCTTGCAGAATTGAAGAAGAAGAAGGGTAGTAAGACTACCGCTTCTGATTCAGGCATGTTCATGATCAAAGTTAATATGTCACTAGGTCAAATTTCTACTTGGGTATTAGATACCGCCCGTGGTTCTCAAATTTGCAATTCGTTGCAAGGACTAAAGGGAAGTAGGACTCTTGAAAAAGATGAGGTGATTCTACGTATGGGCAATGGAGCAAGGGTTGCGGCCATATCTGTAGGATCATTTAGTTTACATATGCCTACGGGCAAGACTATTATTTTGAATAATTGTTATTACGTTCCATATATTGTGAGGAATATTGTTTCTATTCCTATGTTGAATGTGGATGGTTCACACAGATAGATAGTCATTCGGCAATACCTCCCCTTCTGGAAGGGTTGTTCTTCTCAGTTTATATGAAATGAAAAGAAGAGAAAAGAACGAATTGAAGAGAATTGTATATATGAAAAAAATATACTGCCACAAAATTATCTGGCTTGGAACCTACCTCTGAACTATAGAGGTTTGTCATAGGAGAACAAAACATATGTATATATATATCAACATCAAGTATTATCGCATCGCATTTTACATGCTTAAATATTTTTGCTATTCCGTCCATCATTCTATGGACCTATGCTCTTCCTCGAGCTTATACACAATCACCTTTGAAACTCCCTCGACATCGAGAATCGAATCTGGGATCTCATTCTATACATCATCGTTACTAGAATTCTATGCTTGCACCGCAACCTTCCTCGTATAGTAATACGACTCTCTATTCATAAGAAGGAATAAGTATTCAATAGGTAGATAATCTACTTAATCAGTCAATCAATGATAACTTATACACCACCACGACCCGATTAGTGGTACTCAATCTCAACATCCATTCCAATACAACTCTCACGGTTGTAATCGACCCATTACTCGCAGAATCATTGCTGCACTACTAGGGTCCACCGTTGACCTACTGTAATCATTCATTTTCCATGAAGTCTTAATAGCTAACTATACGGAGTCCATACATCTCGTATCGAATTCTTCTAAGGAGGTAACATGATCACCATTCATGATTCATGAAGAACTCTCCTGAACTTGACGTACATATGACATGAAGCAGATAAAATTGCAGAAGAGTTTCAATGAAGGCAACGATAGTAGGTTAATACCATTCTTAATCGTATGTCTTTATTGGGAGACATGCATCTCAAAGGTTCATTTAGTCATTTCGTAACATGGTCCTGGCTTATCTCAAGATAGTACCTTCTAAGATAGATAGCCCGCTCATGGCGATTATACAAATTAAACCTTTACCAAACTACTATTACAGTTGGGTATTGCACAGTCATCAGAAGGAATGTCAATCTTCCAACCCATAATACAACCTTTAAGGCTTCAACCATTATCAATGTATTCCTCTGGCACGAGCGCCTATAATTGCTCTCTTACACTTAAAGTGTCGGCCACCTCTTTGGGCTTTCCTGATAGTAAAATTTCCTTACAATCAATGTCGTTTGAACGATCTCCAGCTAAATTTTCTACCTCATTTCCAATCACTGCTTGTGTAAAGATGTTTTCCTTAAAATTTGATGAGTAAAAAAAATACCACCATTTTTTTTCCATACGTTATTGCCTCAGTCTTTAGAGGTTAATCATTGTCACGACTGACTCTCGATCATACTTAGGACGTCTCTTATCTTGGGTCCTTCTTGTTTTCACCATTCTTGACCTTTGTTGGGTTCAATCTATACTTTCTCATGGTTTAACATGTGCCCCAACTGGCATTATTATTATTACTTCATATTTCCTTTATCAAAATTTCTATTCTTGAGAATTTTGAATATTACCTTTCTCCTTGTAAAACCTCTAAGGTTATCCTTGAATCGTTCCTCCTGTATTTCCTAGATACAGGGCATATCAAAATACCATTTACTAATACTAGAACCATTGTCTATGTACTTCTAAAAATTTATCCACTGATTCTTAAAGGTTGTTATTACCTTAATCCTTTCCAATTCATACTGTCAAAACTCATACTATCCCTATTAAGGGTAAAATGCCAACCTTTATGCATTCCCGTAGGATTCATTTTAAGTTACCGATATTCTATCCTTAATTCCACCTTTAAAAAGATACATGCATCCTTCCATGGATAAATCAAGTCATATATTCCTGATAAGGGTGTCTTATTCAATCATTTCCACCTCGATAGTATATGCCTAATTTCACAATAACATATGTATTCAAAATGAGGTCAATCAATATGGACTCCAAAAGATAACAACGGTTATCCGCTTTTCTTGCCTAATTTGGTAACGATAACAAGGATGTTCTAGAAGATATTGGACGTGTTCAACGTGAACTTCTTCTTAATAATTCCTTATTTACTTTTGTTGTTTATCTCAACAGTCACCTCAATGTTGGGATATCTTTCATACTATAACACCCCCAAATCTGGGGTCGGGGATCCGGGTTGTCACGAGTTCCATTTCCCTTAATAACACCCAATCTTAATAAATAATCAACTACTCTGTACTGTGACCCCACAATAAACACACACACCACAAGTTATAGTCTCAGAGATGATTATCCAAAAATAATCACAAGTCGTTTTATTCCACAATTATATGTCAATACACCTTAAAAGGATTTCTGAATAAATTTACATTTCTTTGCCATTATTACAATTCATAAATATACATAAATCTGGTACATCAAAAGTTGAAAGCCTAGCCTATTGGTAGTTCCTACCTCAGCTACAGCGGCATCAACGCTTCCCGAAGACTGCAGAACGTTTTCTAACCGCTTGCGAATTGGGAGCTTGGTCCTGTTCATCTTGTCTATCTGATGTTGTGTGATGAAAGAAGAAGGCAAGGGTGAGCAACAAGCCCACCAAAATAATATATAATATGATTAACAATACATGAGCCTTCTCATAGTACTCATGAAAGTCTTGGTCAAAAGAAATGAACCAAGTTTGATATCTTAATGCGATGAAGTCGCAAAATATTCAGTATATATACATATATACTTTTCAAAATCTTGGAATTCTTCTTCCATGCATAATATACACAAAGTTCCAGTTTATAACTGTATATAAAATAAAATATCGTTGCAAGGTGATCTCATATATCTAACCTTGTCTCAACGTTTTTCTGAAAGTCTCTATCATTCATAAGACAACCATTAACTAGATATAAGTTTAAAACGGTGAAGTTACAAGATACTCCAATATACTTATATCTTTTCCAGATACTACTTAAACTACCACCGTTCAAGTTATAATTAGTTTCAAAAGTTCATCACATAGATGAGACTACAAGACCAGATTTGAATAGATTAAATCTTTTAAAATATCATCAAAATACAATGAAGTTACGAGATACTTCATTTGTTGCAAACATCATTTTGAAAACTTGACCCTGCCAACACTCAACAATCGCCCAACCGTAGCCTTTCTATCGAAGTGCTCTGGGTAGTGTTGCAGAAATATCCAATTGGATGATGAACTCATTACGGGAGTTTGCCGCGCCAGGGAGACCACTTACGATGATCAGTCGTAGTAGTGCAACCCCACCATTTTCTACATGTAGAGGAGAACCTGTCGGATTTACTTGTCAACCGAACACTGAACTCCTAAGGAATGGACCGCCTTAGCGGAACTTCCAGGCCATTTGGGCCAATATAATAAGGCTGGGCCGGCGCCACTCGACCACTTACGCCACTCCTAGTTCAGATGAAATCCATGACTCTGAAACATAAAGCTCGTTCCCCCTTTCCCCAAGTAGAAACTTGTTGATACGGCTCCACCAAGAAGTCGTATCTAGTTGGAAAGGGGAACTCACCGATATTTCCCAGGCGATGCCTGTTAATGGATTAACTTGTTCCAAGAATTTTACTTCCCGAGTGTTGGGTAAGTAATCAATTCATTTAACAAAACAGCAACCTTGTTGCGAATATAAAACACACCACAGAGCCGGATCCCTCCGGTTTTGAGTGAGTATTTAAATCCCCTTTTTAAAAGGAAGATCTTAAATATAAAAATGAGTTTTGGGATCCGCTCTAACTTTTGAAAATCATTTTAAAGACTTGAAAACACTTTAAAGAGTGTTTGGAATAATGCCGATTTAATAAAGTAAATCAGTCTCAATATAAAGAAATATCTGAATATTATTATTTAAATAATATTCCCATAAAGAATAATTGAGGTAGAAGTTGGAAAACTTATACTTGAAATGAATAGTGAATAATCAAAGATAGACTTATACGAAAGTAATATCTTTATTTGAATATCAAAAGTAAGTTTGATTATCGAACATTATTCTTTAATAAATAAAGAATATTAATAAATAATAAGCGGAGTCATAATACCTCGAATGAATATTATAAATAATATTCATTAAATAAAATAAAGGAGTCATAAGTCCTCGAATGAATATTCAAGATAATATTCATTAATAAAATAAAGTTATCGAATAAACCTTATTCGATTAATAGTTTTGAAAACTATTACCATATATATATAATATATATATATATATATATATAAAATCTACTCGGGATCCTCGACTCCCGGTTTTAGAAAATGTTTTCACCTTTGGGTCCCTATACTAAAAGTATATGCAAATTACCGCTATTCTCTAGCATAGGTATTATCAACTGAACCAACAGATATATATGGCAAGAATATGAAACAGGCATGCATATGTACCATATCACATGCTACAATATATCACAAGAATTTGCTAATATAACCATCATGCATCTATTACAAGATAATGCATATACAAGTGTATACATCACAACAACAATATAACGGGTAAAAAACTTGCCTGAGCGGCTGGGGGTAACAATCGGCTCAGGACGAGTCTGGTAACCTATAAACAACAAGTAAGTTGGAATTAAACCAAAGTCACTTGTAAATCTATACTTTAACCAACTTAGACTCTAACGCTCGTTTTGCGCTCACTGATTCTCTTAAGTCACTCAAGTACCCTCGGCTCCACCATTTTTAATAATTTAGCCATTAAGAGTTTTAAGATGATTCTCTCACGAGTGCCTTACCATTTGCCTAATACACTCTACATAAATGATTCATACTCCAATTAGTCCTTTAGGGTCCTTAATCAATGTTTCAAAGTAGGGCGAGGGATAAAGTTTCGTTCACGAAACGTCGTTATTTAAAACGGCCGTTTCGCCTAAACCGTACATCGGAATCAAACGAACTACATATCAAAACGAAGCTCGTAACATGAACTATCTAAACATGGCAATGGTCAAAACCTAGCAGTGAGTTATAGGGTCCTAATGTTAAGAATAAAAACATCCTAAAGTAAATCGAACATTACGACGGCTATGTTTACGTGATTACCCAATTTTATATCACTCCAATTCATCACCAAACAACCCCAATCCATTCATACAACCAAAGTCCATCCTTATCACATCATAACATCCCCAATAAATTCAATATTAACATTTATACTTATGCTTAAGCTTGAATTTAACTATACTTAAGTTCTTTTAACCAAAATAACAAGATTCACCATTCCATTTCACTACCACTCCAACCCAAACTCTAAACCACAAGCATTAAGCTACTATATCACCATAACAATCAAAATCATCTTATTATACAAAGGAATCTAGGGTTTCGAGATGATATACCTTCCTTGAAGTGGTGGGAGTAGCTAGGAAGCCTTAAGAAGCCTTGAGAAGTCTTAGGGATGCTTGGATCCTAAAGGAAAACAAGAAAAAATCAAGTTAAAAACTTTGAAATCACTATTCATTGTCTTCTTCATTGATTTCTTGAAGAAGATTGAGAAAGAATTGAAGGCTTAAACTCATAAGATAGCCATAACTATGCATAAGGATGACTAGGGAACTATCTTACCAATTTAGGAAGCCTTGATCTTGAGTTTTGAAATTTCTTTCTCTTGAAAATGGCAAAAGCCAAGAGCAATGAAGAAATAAGAGGTTTTGTGTTTTTTGTTTTGATGAAATGAAATATTTGGCTTGGTTGATTGAATTAGATTTGTTTTATTTAAAGTTAATTACCAATTTAACCTTGGTTTTGTGTGGTTAACAATCCACCACATTTCCTTCCTTCTTATGTCATGCTTGCATCACTTTGTGATGTCATCATCCCTTCTTTGTCCTCTTTCTATTGGTTGGATGACATCATCCCCACTAATCTCTTTGATTAGCTTCTAATTGTTTGCCTAATGACCGCTGATCTGTTATACGGTTCGCTTAACTTTCGTTTTCGTTTATCGTTTGAGGGATCATACCCGGGATCTTATTACTTAGGTTCCCTTAACCTTTCTCAATACATTATATTCCTTTTTATGATCCTCTATTATAATCCTTTAATTTAAATCCTTTTTATCCTATTACCTTATACTCAATTCTTTCCGTATCTAGTGTATTTCCGGGAAAAATCAAAGTGTTCGGAATTGGATTCTGACGATCTTTACATACACTTATATACCATATAGAGTACTAATAAAATCTCAGAATATCCATAACAGAACCCCTACATAGTGTGGCATGAAAAGTTTTCCCATTCAGCTAAAACACTATTTATAAGGGTTACAAAAAGTTCAAAATTTTGGGGTTATTATAGTCTCCCCTCCTTAAAAGGATTCCGTCTCGGAATCAGATAGAAAACAAGTGGGGGTACTTTTCTAGCATTGCGCTCTCTAGATCCCAAGTTGATTCCTCCACATTATGATTCTGCCATAGCACTCTGACTAACTTGATCACTTTGTTCCGGAGCACCTGCTCCTTCTTATCTATAACCCTTACTGCTTCTCCACGTAAGTCAGATCTGGTTGCATATCCACCTGCTCGTACTCCACTATGTGTCTGGCATCCCGATGATACTTCCTTAGCATTGACACATGGAACACATTATGAACTTGTTGCAAGTTAGGGGGTAAGGCTAGCTCGTAAGCTAACTTTCCAATCTGTCTTAATATCTCAAAAGGTCCAGTGTACCTTGGGCTTAGTTTTCCTTTCTTTTCGAACCTCATTAATCCCTTCCAAGGGAATACCTATAACAACACTAGGTCCCCTACTTCCCATTCCTTGTCCTTTCGTGTCAAATAAACATACTTCTTATGTCCATCTTGGGCTACTACCAGCCGTCCTCTAATTAAATCTATTGAATCCTTGGTCCTTTGGACTACTGCTTGTCCGAGTATCTTGCGCTCTACAACTTCATCCTAACATAAGGGAGATCGACATTGTCTTCCCTCAAGGATCTCATAAGGCGATATCTCGATAATGACATATGATCTATTGTTGTAAGATAACTCAATCCGCATTAAGTGATCATTCCAAATTCTTTCAAGTCTATTGCATGGAATTTTATCATAGCTTCTAGCACTATAGCTTTGGCGTCTCAATACCCATTCTTTTCCAGTTCGTAATCGCTACTACCTTCTGTTCCTAATATTATACTGGTTATACTTTTGCTCGTTAGCGTTCTATAACCTTTTAATAACCACGTCAACCTTAGTATCACGAATGTGTTTCCATTTTCGAAAGCTTAATCCTTCATATAGAAGTAAAAGAATTTATTGAGAGATCACTATGATCATGAACACTTGTTATATCACATAGTTAGTACAGAAGGTGGCCAGCCTTTAGTACTTGACAAGCAATTAAACAATAGATGGTATCCTCCTAGGCTTCTATCACACAGATATATAGTCATTCGGCAATACCTCCCCTTCTTGAAGGGTTGTTCTTCTCAGTTTACATGAAATGAAAAGAAGAGAAAAGAATGAACTGAAGAGAATTGTATATACGTAAAAAAAAATTTATTGCCATAAAATATCTGGCTTGGAATCTACCTCTAAACTATAGAGGTCTGTCATAGGAGAACAAAACATATATGTGTTTATATCAACATCAAGTATTATAGCATCGTATTTCACATGCCTAAATATTTTTGCTATTCCGTCCATCATTCTATGGACCCAGGCTCTTCCTCGAGCCTATACACAATCACCTTTGAAACTCCCTCGATATCAAAAATCGAATCTGGGATCTCATTCTAGACATCGTCGTTACTAGAATTCTATGCTTGTACCGCAACCTTCCTCATATAGTAATACGACTCTCTTTCATAAGAGGGAATAAATATTCAATAGATAGATACTCTACTTAATTAGTCTATCAATGATAACTTATACACTACCACGACCCAATTAGTGGTACTCAATCTCAACATCCATTCCAATACAACTCTCACGGTTGTAATCAGCTCATTACTCGCAGAATCATTGCTGCATTACTATAGTCCACCACTGACCTACTGTAGTCATTCATTTTCCATGAAGTCTTAATAGCTAACCATACGGAGTCCATACATCTCGTATCTAATTCTTCTAAGGAGGTAACATAATCACCATTCATGATTCATGAAGAGCACTCCTGATCCTGACGTACATTCATGACATGAAGCAGATAAAATTGCAGAAGAGTTTCAATCAAAGCAATGATAGCAGGTTAATACCATTCTTAATCGTATGCCTTAAATAAAAGACTTAACTCAAGGGTTCGTCTAGTCCTTTTTGAAACATGGTCCTGGCTTATCTCAAGATAGTATCTTCTGAGATAGATAGCCCGCTCATGGCGATTACACGAATTAAACCTTTACCAACTACTATTACGGTTGGGTATTGAACAGTCATCAGAAGGAATGTCAATCTTCCAAACCATAATACAACCTTCAGCTTTAACCATCATCACTGTATTCCTTTGGCACAAGCGTCTATAATTATCCTCTTACCTTTAAAGTGTCGGCCACCCCTTTGGCCTTTCCTGATAGTAAAATTTCCTTACAGTCAATGTCATTTTAACCACCTCCAAATAAATTTTCTACCTCCTTTCAATCACAGCTTATGTGAAGATGTTTTCCTTAATATCTGATGAGAAAAAAAAATCACCATTTTTCCATAAGTTATTGCCTCAGTCTTTAGAGGTTAATCACTGTCACGACTGACTCTCAATTATACTTAGAACATCTTTTATCTTAAGTCCTAATTGCCCTGAACAATTTCGATCATTACTGGTTCGATCCATACTTTCTCGTGGTTTAACACGTGCCCACCTGGCATTATTATAATTACGCCATATTTCCTTCATCAAAATTTCTATTCTTGAGAACTTTGAATATTACCTTTCTCCTTGTAAAACTCTTAAGGTTATCCTTAAATCCTTTATCAGGTACACCCTAGGCACAGGGCATATCAAGATACCATTTATTAATACCAGAATCATAGTCTATATACTTCTGAAAAATTTCTCCACTGATCCTTAAAGGTTGTGGTTACCTTAACCCTTTCCAAATCATACTTTCAAAACTCATACTGTCCCTATTAAGGGTGAAATGCCAACCTTTATGCATTCCCCTAGGATTCATTTTAAGTTACCGATGTTCTATCCTTAATTCTACCTTTAAAAAGGTACATGAATCCTTTCATGGATAGATCAAGTCGTATATCCTTGATAGATTATCTTATTCAATTATTCCCACCTTGATAGTATATGCCTAATTTTCACAATAACACATGTATTCAAAATGAGGTCAATCAATATGGCCTCCAAAAGATAACAACGTTTATCCGCTTTTCTTGCCTAATTTGGTAACGATAACAAGGATGTTCTGGAAGATATTGGTCGTGTTCAACGTGAACTTCTTCTTAATAATTCCTTATTTACTTTTATTGTTTATCTCAACAGCCATCTCAATGTTGGGATATCTTTCATACCTGGCGTCTCCCTTTCTGGGTATCAAGCCACCTGTCTTACACTTCATATTCTTGAAGGTCACTTCCTTCATCCAATTTTCCTACTTTCTTACTTTCTTGTCTCCTTAGTCTATCCGCGTCTTATTATTTATCCTTCGAACTATCTCAAGGTTTCCTCGAATCCTCCCAACTTACAGGGGATAAAATATATGTATCTCTTATGCCTTTCACCATCAATTTTAACTCATGGTGAACCACCCTCATCCTGACGATTACATACTTTTCTATTTCTATTGCTACGAGTCTTTAGGGTTTCCTCATACCCAACTCCTTTATCATTCCTCACACTCTACTGCCTTTATATTCCTTTCCACTTCAGTTTCTTTTTATTTTCCTTTCTCTTATCATTATTTCATGAACTAACACAACATCCCGTCATTCTGGATTCGTGTCCTCAGAACGAATCTTGATAACTTTTACAACTTAGATTCATAATTTATCATACTCGTCTGCCTTTGTTCTGGCTCTAAAGCTTTTACTCTATCTCCATAACCTTGGGAAGTACTTTCCTGAAAACAATTGACTGAACTTAAATCAGTTTATTATAATCTCTTGCTTCGTGCCTTCCTTGGTCTTTCACCCGCGGGTGGTCTCTCTCTTAGGAGGGTAAGTGACAAAAACAGTCTTTTGTAGTTCGTCAATCATTTAGAATCTCAAATGATTCCTCTATTTCCTTTAGCCAGGCTCTTGCCTCGGCTGGGTCAGCTCGTTCCTTGGAACTCTGAGAGCTTAGCGACTTAAAGGTCCTGAAAGAATTTCCCACTACATTGTTTCCCTCAAGGTGGTGGTTGGGAATAAAGTATAAGTTCTGTTTAGACAGGTCCATGAATTTCCGTATAGGAGTACCGTCTCGGGTCTCCTTATCTCGCTCGACTTTTGTTTTCTTAGTCTAAATATTTCTTCCTACTCCCCATAATTGGGGTCATCTTTTAATTTAAAATCCTCATTTTCCACTTTATTATATTCTGGGTTCCTTATATCTTAATTGCGACCTCCCCGATTATCACATTCAAGGTTTGCCCCTAATCTTATTCCTTGTGGGGGCATATTACTTGGAAAAATTTTGAGAATCTCTGGATATTCGTCTTACTTACTTTGCTTAAGTCTTTCCCTCGTTCGGTCCTTGCACGATTGCAAATTATGAATTCTTAAGTTCGATAAACTTCATGACACTCTCTTAAGTGTTAATAGAGCAATTAACAATGTGATCTTATCGCAACAAACTGATCTGAACTGAAATTAACGAATATATACATAACCATTTTTTTCGAGGGTACAACAACTGAACACATTAAAGAGAATTACATCATTTGATCTTATCGCTCCTAACGCAAAAGTACTACCATAGATAATCATCTCGTCATTAAAACTAATCATTCATAACTTAGGCTAATCCTCCAAGAACGGTGCTACATGAAATTCTTGTCAGATTGCTCAGACTCTGCACACTATTATGGATCAAGAAATGCGGGCACGCACGACATCCCTAACCTGCTCCATCACAGAGGTGATGAGGTCTAAGATAGTTGTAAGTAGAGCTGGATCAATCTGACCCTCAAGATGGCCTCTAGCTGTAACACGGGTGGTAGCCTCAATCCTTTCCATGCTATGAGCTAATCCTGCCGGAAGTACCCCGCCCTCAATCCTTGGGGCAGTAAGTCGATCCAACAGATCACTCCTAACATTACGGGCCTCGGACAGGCCACCCAAAGTCATGTGATAATTGGAGATAAGAGAAGCCTGAGTGGTAGCATCTAGCAGTCCATGGGGTGCAGGTGGCGCAGACCCAGGAGATCCAAACGGATAACCAAGCACGGTATCAGGTGACAATGGTGCAGGAGATAAAGGTGGCATTTCCTCAGTAGGTGCTGGGCTCTGTACAGGGGAGGGAACAGGAATTGGTGGAACCTCATGGATGTCTACAGGAACCTCTGGAAGGGGGTCTGATACTGGTATAATTGGTGTCGTGGAAGGCCCCACTCCTTCTGCCCTCATTAACCTTTATGCCCTTGGTAACTCTTCATCCTCTAGTGCCACCCTCGTGGCCATTCTTGCTCTGGTAGTCGCCCTGACTACGGTCATGAATTCCTCAGCGGTCCTCTCTTCATTCTCATTAGGATCCTCCATGAGATCCTCATCAGCCACAACATTTTCAATATGAAACTCATCCGGTCCCTCATTAGGGTACTCTATCGAATTCACAATTTAATCTCCAACTTGTAATAAAACATCCTCATGCTGATGCTCCTGAACCTCAGGGTTTGGTGCCCCACTGCCCTATACGAGAACGAACTATGTTACTATCACGATATTTATAAGGGTTCCCGTAAGGGTTTTAACTATCAGTACTACGTTAGGTAGCCCGACTATGAACTTGGCAAGAGTTCTTATTATCTTAGTGAACTTATTATCTTAACGTCACATCATCTCTGAGGTTTATAACGCTTAGCTCTGATACCACTTCTGTAACACCCCCAAATCCGGGGTCGGGGATCCGGGTTGTCACGAGTTCCATTTCCCTTAATAACACCCAATCTTAATAAATAATCAACTACTCTGTACTGTGACCCCACAATAAACACACACACCACAAGTTATAGTCTCAGAGATGATTATCCAAAAATAATCACAAGTCGTTTTATTCCACAATTATATGTCAATACACCTTAAAAGGGTTTCTGAATAAATTTACATTTCTTTGCCATTATTACAATTCATAAATATACATAAATCTGGTACATCAAAAGTTGAAAGCCTAGCCTATTGGTAGTTCCTACCTCAGCTACAGCGGCATCAACGCTTCCCGAAGACTGCAGAACGTTTTCTAACCGCTTGCGAATCGGGAGCTTGGTCCTGTTCATCTTGTCTATCTGATGTTGTGTGATGAAAGAAGAAGGCAAGGGTGAGCAACAAGCCCACCAAAATAATATATAATATGATTAACAATATATGAGCCTTCTCATAGTACTCATGAAAGTCTTGGTCAAAAGAAATGAACCAAGTTTGATATCTTAATGCGATGAAGTCGCAAAATATTCAGTGTATATACATATATACTTTTCAAAATCTTGGAAGTCCTCTTCCATGCATAATATACACAAAGTTCCAGTTTATAACTGTATATAAAAAAAATATCATTGCAAGGTGCTCTCATATATCTAACCTTGTCTCAACGTTTTTCTGAAAGTCTCTGTCATTCATAAGACAACCATTATCTAGATATAAGTTTAAAACGGTGAAGTTACAAGATACTCCAATATACTTATATCTTTTCCAGATACTACTTGAACTACCACCGTTCAAGTTATAATTAGTTTCAAAAGTTCATCACATAGATGAGACTACAAGACCAGATTTGAATAGATTAAATCTTTTAAAATATCATCAAAATACAATGAAGTTACGAGATACTTCATTTGATGCAAACATCATTTTGAAAACTTGACCCTGTCAACACTCAACAATCGCCCAACCGTAGCCTTTCTATCGAAGTGCTCTGGGTAGTGTTGCAGAAATATCCAATTGGATGATGAACTCATTACGGGAGTTTGCCGCGCCAGGGAGACCACTTACGATGATCAGTCGTAGTAGTGCAACCCCACCATTTTCTACATGTAGAGGAGAACCTGTCGGATTTACATGTCAACCGAATACTGAACTCCTAAGGAATGGACCGCCTTAGCGGAACTTCCAGGCCATTTGGGCCAATATAATAAGGCTAGGCCGGCGCCACTCGACCACTTACGCCACTCCTAGTTCAGATGAAATCCATGACTCTGAAACGTAAAGCTCGTTCCCCCTTTCCCCAAGTAGAAACTTGTTGATACGGCTACACCAAGAAGTCGTATCTAGTTGGAAAGGAGAACTCACCGATATTTCCCAGGCGATGTCTGTTAATGGATTAACTTGTTCCAAGAATTATACTTCCCGAGTGTTGGGTAAGTAATCAATTCATTTAACAAAATAGCAACCTTGTTGCGAATATAAAACACACCACAGAGCCGGATCCCTCCGGTTTTGAGCGAGTATTTAAATCCCCTTTTTAAAAGGAAGATCTTAAATATAAAAATGAGTTTTGGGATCCGCTCTAACTTTTGAAAATCATTTTAAAGACTTGAAAACACTTTAAAGAGTGTTTGGAATAATGCCGATTTAATAAAGTAAACCAGTCTCAATATAAAGAAATATCTGAATATTATTATTTAAATAATATTCCCATAAAGAATAATTGAGGTAGAAGTTGGAAAACTTATACTTGAAATGAATAGTAAATAGTCAAAGATATACTTATACGAAAGTAATATCTTTATTTGAATATCAAAAGTAAGTTTGATTATCGAACATTATTCTTTAATAAATAAAGAAAATTAATAAATAATAAGCGGAGTCATAATACCTCGAATGAATATTATAAATAATATTCATTAAATAAAATAAAGGAGTCATAAGTCCTCGAATGAATATTCAAGATAATATTCATTAATAATATAAAGTTATCGAATAAACCTTATTCGATTAATAGTTTTGAAAACTATTACCATATATATATATAAAATATATATATATATAAAATCTACTCAGGATCCTCGACTCCCGGTTTTAGAAAATGTTTTCACCTTTGGGTCCCTATACTAAGGGTATATGCAAATTACCGCTATTCTCTAGCATAGGTATTATCAACTGAACCAACAGATATATATGGCAAGAATACGAAACAGGCATGCATATGTACCATATCACATGCTACAATATATCGCAAGAATTTGCTAATATAACCATCATGCATCTATTACAAGATAATGCATATACAAGTGTATACATCACAACAACAGTATAACGGGTAGAAAACTTGCCTGAGCGGCTGGGGGTTACAATCGGCTCGGGACGAGTCTGGTAACCTATAAACAACAAGTTAGAATTAAACCAAAGTCACTTGTAAATCTATACTTTAACCAACTTAGACTCTAACGCTCATTTTGCGCTCACTGATTCTCTTAAGTCACTCGAGTACCCTCGGCTCCACCATTTTTAATAATTTAGCCATTAAGAGTTTTAAGACGATTCTCTCGCGAGTGTCTTACCATTTGCCTAATACACTCTACATAAATGATTCATACCCCATGATAACGATTAGCCCATGATTGGACTCATCATCAACGTGGGTTTTGATGAAAGCATGGTATAATAAAAGTAGTCTTTATACTTACTCAAACAAAGTACGAAACACAAGTAAAGGTTCAAGAATAAGAAAACTAGCATCCAACGTTACAACTTAAACAAAGAATCACAAGAATAAACTAGATCTTCTTCGCCTTGGTTGAATTGTGCTCTCAGGTCTTCTTTTCTCCTTTATCTTAGCTTTTGTATGACTCTTCTTAAAAATGAGCTTATTTATGTATATATTGCAGCCCCATACAGAGTAGAAGTCTTCAGGATCAAAATTAGAATAGAAACATAATTTCTTTTCTTGACCCGGCGCAGCCGCGCGCTGAACTTCTGATCTTTGGGCGCAGTCGCGCGCTATAACAGCGCTGGCGCGCTGACTCCCCGGATAAACTTCTGACTTCTTCTTTTCCTTGCTGATTTCAGTTGGTTTTCCAAGAGCTTTTATTCCAACACCATCCTAACACCCAATTAGCACTAAAACCATGATAATTTACCTGATTACCTAGATAATGCCTGAAAATGAAAAAACACTAGAAAACACATTAAAACACCAACAACTTGAGTACAAATACACCAATTCAAAGCTTTACGGAGCGTAATAAAGTGTCATAAATGCCACTTAACATACCCCCAAACTTGAATCGATGCTTGTCCTCAAGCATAAACAGACTCAAAGAACAAGAAATAAAAATGCATCAATGAAACTAAATGAATGCAACGATCCCCATAAAATAACTAAACCAATCAACAAGCAACAGCTCAACGAATGCAGTTTTTCGCATAAAGATCAATCAAACAATACAAATCAACTCACAAATCAGACACGTGCATGTGTGCAAATGCTTACAGATATACTATTATAACTAGATCAATTATCATGACTCACTACTCATCAAAGCAATCGCAAGTTTATAAATAAAATAAAAGCTAGACTCAAAATAACTTATAACACTCCAATTCTTATATTGGAGTTTTACATTGATTCACGCTCTTATTCACAACAAAATAACACAAATATACTTATTTGACCATGCAATGAGTGAGGTCCACAAAAGACTTATACAATAGTACCCATGTAGCGAGCATTAGGTTAGCGGATCCCAAACTATAAAAGCCTTAGGCCACTAGGCACAAAGTTCCCTAAGAACTTAATAACTCGAGTACTAAAGAGCCCACTCGTGATCAATTATACATAACACTTAAATATTTTTTTTTCTTTTTCTCTTTTTTTCAAAAATTTCAGAACGAGTGTGTTTCGCTCCATCTCGCTCAACCCTAGACTACTCATATAAATCTGAGCTGGCTACTAGCCATTTGACTCCTAGCCACAAAACTAGCAATAAAATCCAATTTTCTCCAATTTTTTTTAAATATCCATGTTAATTTATTATTAAGAGAATATCCTAAATTTTAAATATAAATAAGCGATTAAACCTCGACAAACAAACAAACCATGACCATGATCTAGCACTCAAGCAACCTATAAGACTTAGTGAAATATAATTGTCTCTAGCATGCAAATCAATTCGATAAGACTTAACATCACTAAATACAACATCACTACACTAGCATCAATATAACAAATCAATCAGAAAAATCATCTAAGGGATCATGTAATTATGCAAATGCATGAAACTACATGAACAACTATCATAAAAACTACCAAAAAAAAAACTACTACATGGAAAATATGCAACTATATGCACTAAACTATCATGAATATGCAAACTATATGCGATTCACACAAAACATATTCCTTCAACCACTATCCCCAAACTTAAAATATTCACTATCCTTAGTGAAAGTAATAGTAAGGAATCAGGCATACCTACTCCGAATCAGGATCATCACCCTCAAGGGGTGGTGTGTCAGGCTTGTCTGAAGGTGGATACACGGAATCCTCACCAAATACTGGCCACTGGATGTCAACACCTGTGGCTCTGAATGCATTCCCTAGTGCCTGGGTGAGATCACGTGCAAATCGACTATGGATGTCATGCATCGCATCCATCCTCCCCGCTAGACGCCTATACTACATCGAACTCAAACCAGATCCAATATCTACTCCTGCTTCTTCCTGCTCCTGCTGCTATGGACCAGCTGTTGCACCCAACACAGCTCTCCAAGCCGCCTTGCTAGCCTGCTACTTACCACCATCATATGACTGAGGAGCTGAACGTCCTCCTGGTAGATGATCATAAGAATAACCAAGCCCCTTTGGATCGGGCTTTCCACCATACCACTCAGTCATGCTCAACAGCGTAGAACTGTTGATATGAGCACTGGGAAGTTGCAGATGCTCATGTGCGGGCCAATGAACACCAACTGCCACACACAACTTCGTCACAACGGATACATAGGGTATCGAACCAGTAGTACCTCCTCTCAAGAACCTCAAAATACCTTTGTAAATAACCATCCCCAAATCCATATAGTCGCCCTGAAGAATACCCCACAACAGATGAGCACGCTCTACCGTAATCTCATGCACATAAGAAGATGGCATGATGTTAACACAGATAAACGAATTCCAAGCACGTGCAAACCTATTCATGCATGACGCAGGGAACATGGAGTAATTAGTTGTGCCCCTCTTGAACTTCCAGCGAGTCTCAGGCATACACAAAGTAGCAACAATCAGATCCAGATCAAAGTCCTCCAGAGTCCTAATCACATCAGTACTATACTCCACCGTCATCCCCCTAACCACAATGAAACCATTCTTCTCCGCCTTCGCATTAGCATAGAACTCTCGAACAACACTCAGGGGCACAGCAGCGGGAGCCTCGCAAAAAGGAACCCAGACCATCTCCAAGATCATCTCCAATAACTTACCATCTTTCCCTGATGGCAGAAAACCTCGCTCCTTTGCTATATGCTTCGAAAGAAGCCTCGTATACTCTGCTTCCGCCTTGGGAGTAGAATACCTTGGCCTCACACCACCTACACTCGAAGAATCAGTGATGTTGTTGCTTACTTGAGTTGTTTATCGCTTGGGTGCCATTGGGATTGAATTAGAGAGAATTAAAGATAAGTGTTTGAGAGAGAATTGTGTTTGAGAATTTGTGAAGTGGTGGAGAAGTTTGTGTATAAGTGTATGTATATATAGGTGGTGAGAAGAGAATTAGATACGGAATAGAAGTGTGAATTGATTATAAGAATTATGGGAATAATGGGTTTGATTTGGAGAGGGGAATTTGGGATGTGGGAGATTAAAAATCAGGTAAAAATTGATTTTGTAGTAAAAATCCTGATTTTCTCTTCACAAACTGCTATTTATTTTTTTCAGAAACAGGACCCTGGCACGACCGAGTGCTAGACTAGCGCTAGCGCGGTCGCACTAGACGAGCGCTAGCGCTAGCGCGGTCGCGCTAGACTAGCGCTAGCGCGGTCGCGCTCACCTTCTGCCAAATCGGTGCGGGCGCGCGCGCTAGATCAGCGCAGGAGCGCTTGGTTTCTGGAAAAACAGCGCGGGCGCGCGCTAGATCAGCGCGGGCGCGCTCAGCTTCTGAAGCTGTCCCTGAATTTTTTTTCTTTTTCTGATTTTTTATGTTTTTCTCCTTTCTTCTGGCTTCCTCTACCTACTAATGTACAACAAACTTGGGTTGCCTCCCAAGAAGTGCTTGTTTTATGTCGTTAGCTCGACTTAGAATCTTGAGATCAAACAGACAATAAAATGGAACTAACCAGCTCGTAGTTTGCCATGTCACCATAGTATTGCTTCAACCTCTGACCATTGACCTTGAATGCTTGGCTCGGATCATTCTCAAAAATTTCCACCGCTCCATATAGAAACACAGTTTTGATTATGAAGGGCCCTGACCACCTTGACTTCAACTTCCCAGGAAAAAGACGGAGACGAGAGTTAAACAAAAGAACTTGTTTCCCCGACACAAATGATTTGAGCACTAGACCCCTATCATGCCACCTCTTGACTTTCTCCTTATACATTTTGTTGTTCTCATAAGCTTGAAGTCGAAACTCGTCGAGTTCATTCAATTGAAGCATCCTCTTCTTCCCAGTTGCATCCAAGTCAAGATTCAACTTCTTTAAAGCCCAATACGCCTTATGCTTGAGCTCCACAGGCAGATGATACCCCTTACCATACACCAACTGAAACAACGACATTCCCAATGGAGTCTTGTATGCTGTTCTATACGCCCAAACAGCTTCATCAAGCTTCAAAGACCAATCTTTCCTTGATGGACACATAACTTTCTCTAAAATGCGCTTGATCTCTCTGTTAGATACCTCAGCTTGACCATTTTTCTGAGGATGATAAGCCGTAATAATGCGATGATTCACATTATACCTTCGCATCATAGCAGTGAACTTGCGATTATAAAAATGCGACCCCTCATCACTGATTATGACTCTTGGAGTTCCAAATATTGTGAATATTTTTTTGTGAAGAAAATTAAGCGCGACTTTCGCATCGTTCATTGGCAACGCCTTAACTTTAACCCATTTTGACACATAATCAACCGCCAACAAGATATACTGATTATTACAAGATGAGACAAATGGCCCCATGAAGTCAATTCCCCAAACATCGAAGACTTCAACCTCGAGAAGCACATTAAGAGGCATCTCATCCCTCTTGGACATATTACCCACACGTTGACATCGATCATATTTCAAAACGAACTGATGAGCATCTTTAAACAAGGTCGGCCAAAAGAAACCTGCTTGAAGAATACGAGCTGCTGTCTTTTCTCCACCATAATATCCTCCATACGTCGTTGAGTGGCAATATCGCAAGATCCCCCCGTTTCGCTGTAAGGAATACATCTCCTGATGATTTGGTCAGCTCCTTGTCGAAAAAGAAATGGCTCATCCCACATATACCACTTCACTTCATGCAGAAACTTCTTCCTTTGAGCGTACGACAAGTCGAGAGGCATGATATTACTCACAAGGTAGTTCACAATGTCTACAAACCACAGTTCCTCGTCTTGCACTTTGAAAAGCTGCTCATCAGGAAAAGACTCATTGATTAATGTCTTGTCTAGTGAAGTAGCACTTGGATCTTCTAAATGCGAGAGATGATCAGCGACTTGATTCTCAGTCCCCTTTCTGTCCTTGATCTTTAACTCAAAATCTTGAAGCAAAAGAACCCATCTGATCAATCTAGGCTTCGAGTCCTTCTTCGAGACGAGATAATGAATTGCAGCGTGATCAGTGAAAATTGTAACTTTAGTCCCAAGTAGATAAGATCGAAATTTCTCAAAATCGTAGATGATAGCCAAAAGTTCTTTCTCCGTAGTAGTATAATTCAGTTGAGCACCATTAAGGGTCTTACTAGCGTAGTAGACCACATAAAATATGTTGTTATTTCTCTGCCCAAAAACTGCTCCAACTGCATAGTCACTTGCATCGCACATCATCTCAAAAGGTTCATTCCATTCAGGTATAGTTATGACAGGTGCCGTGATTAAACTCTTTTTCAACATATTAAAAGCGGCAAGACACTCGTTATCAAACTTGAAAGGGACATCTTTCCCTAGAAAACTGCACAATGGCTTCGAAATCTTTGAGAAGTCCTTGATGAAATGCCTATAGAAACCCGCATGACCAAGAAAACTGCGAATTCCCTTCACAAAAATAGGTGGAGGAAGATTTTCAATGACCCCCAATTTGGCTTTGTCCACCTCAAGACCCTTACTAGAAACCTTGTGCCCAAGAATAATGCCCTCTCACACCATAAAGTGACATTTTTCTCAATTAAGAACCAGATTGGTCTCAATAAACCTCTTGAGAACGTTTCCAAGACTCTGCAAGCATTTATCAAAAGAATCGCCAAATACAGAGAAGTCGTCCATCAACACCTCCACATTCGGACCAATCATATCAGAAAAGATGGCCATTATGCATCTCTGAAACGTGGCTGGTGCATCACACATACCAAAAGAAACTCGTTTGAAGGCGAAAGTACCAAAGGGACAAGTGAAGATAGTCTTCTCTTGATCTTCCGGAGCGATACAAATCTGATTATAACCCGAATAGCCATCCAGAAGACAGTAGTACTCGTGACCAACCAACCTGTCGAGCATCTGGTCAATGAAAGGCATACCTTCCTAATGGCCTTGTTCAGCTTCCTGTAGTCCATACAAACTCTCCATCCCGTGACTGTTCGAGTAGGGATGAGCTCATTCTTCTTATTAGCAACTACTGTGATACCTCCTTTCTTCGGTACACACTAAAGTGGACTCACCCAAGAACTGTCAGAAATAGGATAGATAATCCCTGCATCCAGCTACTTAAGAATTTCCTTCTTCACTACTTCCTTCATGATCGGATTAAGTCTTCTTTACTACTCAACCGTAAGTTTGCTACCTTCCTCTAACAGAATTTTATGCATGCAATAAGAAGGATTTATTCCCTTAATATCTGAAATAGTCCAACCAATTGCCGATTGGAACTCTCTTAGAATCCTCAAGAGTTTTTCCTCATCACTTCTTGAAAGGTCAGATGCAATAATAATAGGCAAGGTAGATGCATCACCTAAAAAAACATACCTCAAATGTTCAGGTAGTGATTTCAGCTCAAGAGTAGGAGTGTCCTCAATAGATGGCTTGAGGCATTTTGGAGATTTGTTCAATTCCTCCAATCCAAGAGATTCAAAAGGCATATCAATCTTCCTCTTCCAGGGAGAAGCACTCAGAAATTGCAGCTGTTCATCCCCTTCATCATCTTCACTATCGGAATTCCCCAACAAGGCCTTCTCTAAGGCATCAGACCTTAGCAATTGATCAAGTTCTGAAGTAACCACATAATCAACCAACTCCACTTTTAAGCACTCCTCATTTTCCGTAGGGAACTTCATGGCATTGAACATATTAAAAGTTACATCCTGAGCCATCACTCGCATGGTGAGGTCAACCTTCTTGTTGGGTTTCGAGCACATAAACACAACGGAAACAGTAATTAAAAACGTGAAAAATCAGAATTTTCGAAACCCACCGCAGGATCCATGCGAAAAATAGATATTTAATTCGTAGATCAGATTGTTTACCTTAAGAAGCTTTACCAATTGGTTGACTAATGGAGATCCAAAGCTTGTTCAATCATCACGTGTAATAACCCCAATTTTTGGAATTTTTGAAACCCTTATGAATAGTGTTTTGTTGATTATGCTGAATAAGAAAACTTTCCATGCCACACTATGTAGGGGTTCTTCTATTGTTATTCTGAGATCTTATTAGTACTTTATATGGGATATAAGTGTATGTAAAGATCGTCAGAATCCAAATTCGAACACTTTGATTTTTCCCGAAAATTCACCAGATACCGAAAGAATTGAGTATAAGGGATCAGGATAAAAAGGATTTAAATTCAAGGATTATAAGAGAGGATCATAATAGGAATATAATGTATTGAGAAATGTTAAGGAAACCTAGGTGATAAGATCCCGGGTATGATCCCTCAAACGATAAACAAAAACGAAAGTTAAGTGAACCGCATAACAGATCAGCGGTCATTAGCCAAGTAATTAGAAGCTAATCAAAGAGGTTAGTGAGGATGATGTCATCAAACCAATAAGAAGAGGACAAGTGTGGGAGGATGACATAACAAGGTGACTTAAGCATGACAAAAAGGAAGTGTGTTGTTGGTTGATTCTTGGCCATGCAAAAGTTACCATGGTTAAAAGGTAATTAAGCAAAACAAAACAAAACAACCAAGCAAAACAAATCACAAATCACAAAACACAAAGTTGACTTCATTATCCAACAAGAAGCTCTCGGCTTTTCTTCATTTTCAAGGACAAAAAAATCAAAATCCAAGATCCAAGCATTGTTAAATCATGAGGTAATTATCCAAGGTTCCTTATACATAGATATAGCTATCCCATGAATCTAAGCTTCAATATCATTCACAATCTCTTCCTAAAAATCATGGAAGAAGAGGGTGAATAGTGATTTTCAAGAACTTAAATTTTTGTTCTTGAGTTTTTGTTTAGATTAAGCTTGGATAAGGACTTTCAAGGGAGATTCCAAGCTAGTTAATTGATTCTCCTCTCTCCAAGGAAGGTATAACCCCTCCAAACCCTAACTTTACTTTGAATATTAGGTTTAGTTTTGTTGTTATGATTCATGGGAAGCATGATTCTTGTAGACTTAGAGTGTGGTTGGTTTTGTAATGAGTTGGAGTTATAAATCTTGGATTATTGATTAATGAACTTAAGTATAGTTTTAATTCATGTTTGAGAATAATATAAATTGGAGAACTTGAGGTGTTGGGGCTGTTGTAGTATGATATGGATGGATTTTGGTTGTATGAATGAATTGTGGTTGATTGGTGGGTGGTTTGGAGTAGAATAAAAATTGGTAATCGCGTAAACATAGCCGTCGTAATGTCCGATTTACGTTAGACTGTTTTTGTTCTTAACATCAGGACCCGAGAACTCACTGTTAGGTTTTGACCATTGCCATGATTAGATAGTTCATGTTACGAGCTTGGTTTTGATATGTGGTTCGTTTGAATCCGATATACGGTTTAGGAGAAACGACCGTTTTAAGTAACGACGTTTCGCGAACGAACCATTACCCCTCGCCTTACTTTGAAACATAGGTTAAAGACCTTAAAGAACTAACTGGAGTATGAAACATTTATGTGAGGTGTATTATGCAGTTGGTAAGGCACTCGCGAAAAAATTGCCTTAAAACCCTTAATGGTTAATTTATTAAAAATGGTGGAGCCGAGGGTACTCGAGCGACTTAAGTGAATTGTTAAGCGCAAAAGCGAACGTTAGGGTTCAATTAGTTAAAGTCTAGTTTCTTAAGCGACCGGGGTTTAATTCCGACTTATGTTGTTGTTCATAGGTTATCGGACCCACTCTAAGCTTAAGTCTACCCCGGAACACTCAGGCAAGTTTTCTACCCGTTATACTGTTATGGTGATGTATATATGTATATGCATTATCTTGTGATAGTGCATGTTGGTTAATTAGCAAATTTTGTGATATATTGAAGCATTCTGAGATGGTATATATATGCATGTCTGTTTCGTAATCTGGTTATCTATCTGTTGATTTCAATGCTTATAAGTTGCATAATACCTATGCTAGAGATAAGCAATAGTTGCGTATACCCTTAGGATAGGGGACCCAAAAGTGAACATTTTCTAAAACCGGGAGTCGATGTTCTCGAGTATATTATATATATATATTTATATATATATATATTGATATAGTTCAAAACTATTAATCGAATAAGGTTTATTCGATAGCTTTATTTATTTAATGAATATTATTTTGAATATTCATTCGAAGGCTTATGACTCCGTTTATTTTATTAATGAATATTACTTTGAATATTCATTCGAGGACTTATAACTCGGTTTATTTTATTTAATGAATATTACTTTGAATATTCATTCGAGGACTTATGACTCTGTTTATTCTATTTAATGAATATTATTTTGAATATTCATTCGAAGGCTTATGACTCCGTTTATTTTATTAATGAATATTATTTTGAATATTCATTCGAGGACTTATGACTCCGATTATTTACTAATTAATATTCTTTATTTTATTAAAGAATAATGTGTCGATAATCAAACTCACTTTTGATTACTCAAATAAAGATATTACTTTCGTATAAGTATATCTTTGGTTATTTAATATTCATTTCAAGTATAAGTTTTACAACTTCTACTTCAATTATTTTTATAAAGATTATTCTTTATGGGAATATTATTAAATAATAATATTCAGATATTTTCTAATATATCGGGACTGATTTATTTCATTAAATTAGCATTACTCCAAACATTCTTAAAAATGTTTTCAAGCTTCAAAATGATTTTAAAAGTTAAAGCGGATCCCAAAACTCATTTGTATAGTTAAGATCTTCCTTTCGAAGGGGATTTAAATACTCGCTCAAAACTTGAGGGATCCGGCTCAGTGGTGTATTTTAAATTCGCAATGAGGTTGCTATTTTGATAAATGAATTGATTACTTACCCAACGTTTGAGAAGTAAGTCCATCTATTGAGTCGGCAAAAACAATATGGGCTCAGTGGGCGTCCATGAAAGTGTAAGTGGCTCAGTGGGAGTCCATCAAATGCATAAGTGGCTGAGTGGCAGTCCAGCATAAGGTCCTATTACGGCCAGGGTGATGACCAGTGGGGAATTCGTCCATCTACTAGTAGAAAAGGTTACTTATTGGTATCCTTGCCTGATCAGCAAGATATCATGTTTATGCCAAGGTTTTCTCCTTTCCAAATTCATTGGATATTGCAACTCTGTTTATAATTTTCATAACAGAGGTTTTCAAGGAGTGTATGAAATGTATATATATATAGGTGTATATATATATATCGGGACTTAATGAAGTATCTCGTAACTTTATTATTTATAATGACATTTCAAAGATTGAATCTATTCAAGTCTTATCTTGTAGTCTCATCTGGGTGATGAACTTTTGAAACTGATTATAACTTGAACGGTGGCAGTTCAAGTAGTATTCGGATATAAGTATATTGGAGTATCTTGTGACTTCATCTTTTAAACTTATATCTAGTAAATGATTATCTTGTGCATGTCAAAGATTTTCGGAAAAACGTTGAGACAAGGTTAGATATATGAGATCACCTTGCAACGATATTTTATACAGTTATAAACAGGAACTCTGTGTATATTATACATGTCAGAGGATTTCAAAGATTGTGAAAAGTATATATGTATATATATACTGAATATTTTGCGACTTGGTCGCGTTAAGATATTAGCTTGGTTCATTTCTTCTTGACCAAGACTTTCATGTGTACTATGAGAATGCTCATATATTGTTAATTATTATACATATTATTTTGGTAGGATTGTTGTTCACCCTTGCTTTCTTCTTTCATCACACAACATCAGATAGACAAGATGAACAGGACCAAGCTCCCAATTCGCGAGCGGATAGGAAACGTTCCGCAGTTTCCTATAGGCGTTGATGTCGCTGTAGCTGAGGTAGGAGCTACCAATAGGCTAGGCTTTCAACTCTTGATGTACCAAACTTATGTATCTTTATGAATTGTAATAATGGAAAAGAAATGTAAATTTATTCAGAAACCCTTTTAAGGTGTAATGGCATATAATTGTGGAATAAAATGACTCGTGTTATTTTTGGATATTCATCTCTGAGACTATAACTTGTGGTGTGTGTGTTTATTGTAGGGTCACAGTACCGAGTAGTTGATGGTTTATTAAGATTGGGTGTTATTAAGGGAAATGGAACTCGTGACAACCCGGATCCCCGACCCCGGATTTGGGGGTGTTACATCACGCATCTCGCTCTCGCGATCTACGCTAAATCGGTATCCACACGAATTTTTGAACTTAAGGATTGAATGTGTACTAGCACAAACTCATTTCTTCTTGCTCTCTCCATCTTCTCTCTTGGTGGCTAGGGTTTTAGTAAAAGTCTTGCACGCAAAATCAGCCACACAAGAGACATTATATAAAGAGTAGAAAAAGAATACTCTTAACTAATTAGGAGTTATTTTTAATTTCAAATTCCTATTTGTATAATAATTAAGTCATACTTAATTATTTAACAACTGAATTTCATAATTAATGTTAGTAAATTCTAATATCATTATTTATCTGATTAATAAGTCATACTTATTTAATATTATAAATAATTCGAATTACTTTAATATAATTTAAATCCAATTTAAATTAAATAATCCTTCAAGCATTCTTTCTGTGTGACCCTATAGGTTATTATTACGTTGACAATGAATTTTAAATCTAATTTAAAATCGTAAACAATGAGCAGCATCTAGTAATACATCATTACCACCCAAGTAATAATAGTTGAATCGGTGATCAATTAAACTTTTCGTGAATAATGTACAATGTAATATAATCCCTTTAACCAAATATTATAGATTAAACTAGAGGCATGTAATGTGTCATCCTCATTATAGTTTAATCCAAGTTTCCTTGATCAATGAGTAGACTATCATATCAAATCAAGGTTTGAGTGTGGCCACGCAGTTCATAGTCTAGCTCACACAAGAGGCCAATAATATCACTCCTAAAGTAGGAGGGTTAAATCCCATCTAGATCATTCATATTTCTCATACGATTCAGAATATACCCAATGTCCACTTTTATCATTACCTGGTCAAGGATAACTTTTAATGGAATCCATGTATATTAATTCTCGTATAGAAATATAATGATTTCAGGTCTAAGGATCATTACATCATTATCACTGTGAGAATTACTTATGACATAACAGACATGTACAATCTCACATTGGGTCTGTCCAGCACCATGTACATATACATCTGCCTGTGTTTTTGACTTTAGTATCACTATACCTATGATCAATGAGATGTTATCATCAGTCAACAAACACACAAGTCTTAACACAATATTATTGTCCCTTAATAATAATACTCGACTAGGGACCTTTAGGAATATTGATACTATTCTCATAATCTCATTTCTAAGTCACGTACTTAGAGATATAGAATTGCATATCATATTCCAAGGACATGTGTTAATCTAACATTTATATCGCAGTAAATTAAGAATTAATAAATTATAAAGAGAATAATCGATAGAACATAAACATTAATAATCCTAATATCTTAAACTAAAACATCATAGTGTTGTCTCTAAGGCACAAACACTAACAATCTCCCACTTCCACTAGAGCCAATCACCCATGTATCTAATACTCATGGAACTAGTATGACCATCATACTTCTGCTGCGACAAAGCCTTAGTCAGTGGGTCTACAATACTATCATTACTATGCACTTTACATTTATATCTCCTTAATCATTAATCTCATTAATAAGGCGATATTGCCTAAGGACATACCTAAACAGTCTCCATGGTTATTTCAAAAAAATATCAATATATTCGGCTTCCATAGAATCATCAATGTTCTTGCTGTGAACTATTCAAGCTAACATCAATTATATTTAGACAAAATACAAAATATTCATAAACTCATAATCATCCTTGTATGTCCAAAAATTAGGTTCAGAAACTAGTATCAGTGTAACCCTTTACAACCAGTTCCCTATCTTCTCCATACACCAAAAATAAATCTTTAGTCCTCTTTAAGTACTTAAGAATATTCTTAAAAACTATCAAGTGACCCTCACCTGGATTAGGCTGGTATTTGATCGTCATGCTCAAAACATACGAAACATTAGGATAAATATATATCATTGTACACATTATAGATCCAATTGCTGACGCATCTGGAACTTTCTCAAACGGCCCTTATCATCTAATGATTTAGGGGCAATTATCTTTTGAGATTACTATCCTATGAGACATCGAAACATATCATTTCTTTGTCTCTTGCATCATAAAATGATGTAATACTTTATTAATGTATGTAGTCTGACTAGGTCTAATCTTTTCAATCTATCTCTATAGATCTTGATCCCTAATATATAGGTAGCATCGCCTAAGTCTTTCACCGAGAAACTATTTCTCAACCAAGTCTTAACAGCCTGTAGAGAAGGTATGCCATTCCTTATTTTTTATATGTCATTTGCATATAATACTAGGAATGTCACATGACTCTCACTAACCTTCTTACAAACACATGGTTCATCTTCGCTTTGAATAAAGCCACACTATTTGACCATTTTATAAAAATGAATATTCATTCTCCTTGAGGCTTGCTTCAATCTATAAATAGATAGAAGCAATTACAAACTATCTTAGAAAACTTTGGATCGACAAAACCCTCAGGTTGTATCATATATACATCATCTTCAAGGTTCCCATATAAGAAAGCAGTTTTGACATCCATTTGCCAAATCTCATAGTCAAAGTAAGCAACTATTGCTAACAAAATCCTGATGGACTTGACCATAGTAACCGGTGAAAAAGTCTCATCATAGTCTATACCATGAATTTGTTTGAAACTTTTTGCCACTAGTCGCATCTTATAGGTCTGTACTTTACCATCCATTTCAGTTTATTTTGAAAACCCATTTGCACCCTATAGGTTTTACCCCTTCGAGTGGATCAACTAAAGTCCATACTTTATTTTGATACATGGATTCCATCTCGGATTTCATGGCCTCTAGCCATCTCACGGAGTCTAAACTGTTCATAGCATCTTGGTAGGTGAAAGGCTTATCATTATCCGTAAGCATCACATCACCATCTTGAGTCAAAAGAAATTCATAATTTCTCCAGGGCTCATGGTGAATTCTACTAGATCTACGAATAACCTGTGTTTCTTGGACATGATTACTTTCAACATTTTGATGTACATCCTGATCTTATTCTAACTCGGGTTCAATGTTATCATGTGGTTCTCGATCATCATCGAAATGTATTATCCTCCCACTGATTTTCTTAGAAAGTAGTTCTCCCTCAAGAAATACAGCGGGCCGAGCAATAAACACTTTGTTCTCGGAAGGATTATAAAAACTATACCCTAGTCTCACTTGGGTATCCCACAAAATAGTATCTATCTAATTTTGGTCCAAGCTTGTTAGAGGCTAAATGTTTTACAAATGCTTCACGTCCCTAAATTTTCATAAATGACATGATATGACATTTGTCACTCTATACTCATACGAAGTATTTTGAACCGCTTTAGTCGGAACTTGGTTAAGTGTATATGCAGCAGTTTCTAGAGCATAACCCCAGAAACTGAATGGAAGATCCGCTTGACTCATCATCGATCGCATTATGTCCAACAAGCTACGATTTCTCCTATTAGAGTCTCTATTCCATTGAGGTGTTCCAGAAGGAGTAAGTTATGATACACTATCACTGTGACGACTGAGAATTTTATGATGTAATCAAGTCAATAAAGTGTGTTATGTGATGTGATTATAATTATGTGATTAAGTGTTGATTAATTGTCGTTACTGTATGTTAGAATATATGAGCGTAAATAAAAAACATTCCAATTTAAAGAGTCAGCTTAGAAGTTAAGCTGTGGTGTCGGGCCGTCAGGTAGAACGGAACCCGTGCTAATAAGAAATTAAAGAATATAAAATGTTAATTATGTGTGATTGAATGAAATGAATGAGTAAATAAAGTATTTCGTCCTAAGTGACGTGTTGATTGGAAAAGATAATGAGAAGCTTAATCGAAACACTGAGCGTTGGGCCGTCAGGCTGAACGTGACCCGGTACGCGTAGAATAGGATAAAGATTAAAGAAGGATAAATTCCATGATTAGACCTGAGTCGTTATGTGATTATATATGTGAGATTGTTGTCTGTGTGCATGACTATGTGTTCTGTGACATTTTTATGAATTTTAAGGAATTATGTGATTTAAATAAAGGTCTAATTAACCTTCGTGCATTTTTATAAAATTATCTGAGTAAGATAAAAATATGGGATTTGTTTGATATCTTCTTAGTAGTCCTAGAGAGTTTTTAAAGATGATAAGTGGATTTATTTGGTGGTCTTTGCATTTTTAAATTGATTTTATGTGGAAAAATGTTATTATTAAGGCGAGATTGCGAAATTCATATAAAATCAACCGTACGGTCAAAACCTTATTATGAGTAATGGTTGGAAAGCTAATTTCGAGATCTACGTTTTGAAATTGTCATTTGCAATTATTTTCAACTTTCTGAGAGAGATATATTTTATATTTAGTTTTTATCTTATTTGAGTAGAAAGAAAAAGATTAATCAACATAAGTGGGGATTAATTAATTATTAAAACGCCACTGCCCTCTAAGCATATATATACACTCATTTCTTCCTCCTTCCTTTCTTTTCCACCCGACCACACTTTCATTCTCTCTTTTTCTCTCATCTCTCTCACTCTCGAAGCTCACTCTCTACTCTCTCTCTATTCCACTCGGTATATCACTCTTCTACACTTGATTTTTATGGATTCTTCCATGGAAATTCGTTCTTGTTCCATATATGAGCTCTAATCTTATTGCATGCATAGTTTGATACTTGCATGTGGGTTGTGTGCGTGTGTGTAGGTTCGGCTATGCCGAATTGTTGCTTTATAAAATCAAGATGAAGTGAACTTGTGGTGATCTTGTCTTGTATGTGTTTGTTTTTGTGATTTTAGAAAATAATCAGAGGTTTTATGGTAGGATACCCTCGAATGAGGGCACCACCGTGAGACCACCACCACCGGTGATGAACTCCGGTGAACCGGTGGTGAGTAATGATGTAGCCACTGAACTCTACTACACCAAAACTTGTTCTTTTGATTGTTGCATGTGTTAATCTTGAAAACACCCGAATGGGTTTTGATTTTTAAAAGAATTAAGTTGATGTTAGTTGATGAAAATGAGTTGGTAATGTTTAATCTTAGAAATTATTGTTTGATTAGAGTGATTGGTAGTGTAAAGGGTCGAAATTGTCCATGCTTGTGTTGATTAGTGTAAAAGCCGAATAGGGTTTTGGGTTATCAAAGAATAAATTGATTTTGGTTGATAAAAATGATTGTTTGATATTTGTTTTTGAAATTGATGGATTAACTAAGGGCCTAAATTGAATTAAAGGTTAAATTCGAGTATGCATATGAGATTGTGTTATGTTCGGTTCGAATTCTTGCTTAATATAGAAGAAGATAGCAACTTGGTGTGTTATTCTTGCTTGAATCAACTAGGATTTAGGTTTAAACCATGAAAATACTCTTGCATGTCATTTGTAAGATTAAATTAAAGTTGTATATTGTATTTCTTGAGAAATTCGAATGGTATAGTTGTTTTATAAGAATATTAAGTTGGATTATATGTCTAAATGATTGTTTATATGTTTATGTGGATTTGGTATGAAAAATTGATTAATTTTGATTGGTATTTATAGTAGGGCCGAAAGGATCATGATTTTTAAGAAGTCAAATTCAAATTTAAGTGATGGATTTGATTATAGAAGATAACTAGGTGATTGCATGTGAAAATTTTAGGAATTGTTTGCTTATTTTCTATTTTTGGTTCGAATTATAGAATTTTAAAAAGAAGAATTAGTTGCCTTGATTCTAAACGGTTATAAGTAGTGTTATGATTATGGAATTGAGTTTTGAATGAAATGTGTACTCATGTGAGTTGTGGTTGCTTGATTTGGTTTAAAGTCGAATTAAAAGTGTGTTTTAAGATATAAGTTGTTCGTTGAATACTTGAAAGTATAAAGGGTAAGAGTGAAGTATAATATATGATATGTGTATTTATGTAACTATACTTGTATAGTTAAGGTCAGTCGTTTGATAGGATTAGTGTAAATAGTAAACGTTCCGGGAACGAGAGTTGAGAATCTGATTAAGGTTTTGGTTTTATTGTAGATTCGGAGCGTGAGTGCATTCAACCTTCAGGAAAGCAAATCCAGGCAAGTAACTCTGATTACTTGTGTAAATGGTTATAAAGAGAATGTTGTTCATACCATGTAGAGTATTGAACTGTTTAATTATGAAACCCTGATATTGATTTGAGGTACCCTGCATTTGTTCTTGTTAAACTGTTATTGATAAACTTAATGATTCAACCCTTTGATAATCTGGCCTTTCTGTTCAAATTATGTATTGAGCCATGGAATATATTGAACCCTCCGATTAGCCTTGTTAACCCTGTTTAATGATACCCTGTTCCTCCTGATCACCCTATTGATCCCTAAACAGATGTTGATCCTTCTAACTTAAGTGCTTTGTTATCCCTGATACAGAATTCTTATGAATTGTTCGTTGCGTATCTTTGAATCACCCCCTGAACTTTGTTTCCTTAAAATCTGAATTAAGAATGAGTTTCGACTTGAAAAAGTCCGAATGATTTCAAATTCTTGGTAATGGTAAAATGAATTTTTGAAAACCTATTTGTTTTTCCAACTCAAGGTTTTCCAAATGAATTCCTGATGGATTGGATTGGGACGTAAGAGGTTAGTGGGACTAGTCCATTCATGGTAAGAGGCTAGTGGGGCTAGTCCAACTTAAGGCTGAAATTATGCCGATTGGTACGTTAAAGACCGGATGGAGGTCGGTACGGGCTGATCACCCGTATTAATATGAAATGGAAAGATAAAGTGATCCAATCAAGGGTTCTAAATGATTATTTAAAAAGGGAACTGAAACTTTCTGTTCAGTAAATTGATTTTTGAAAATGAAAATGGTTTATATTGCTTTGAAAAGAGTTGATTATGTTAATATGAAGCTTAAAGCTCGAGAACCCTGATTCTTAAATCTGTTGATCATATGATGGATTCCATATATTGAAATACTGTTGCTTTCCTCTATTGAAAGATCTATTCTGATCCTTTATTGATTTGTGATGAATGTCGGCTTTCGACCTACATTGAGCCTTGTTCCTTAAAAGCTCCATATTGTTCCTTCAAAAACCTTTCCTTAACCCAAAAGCTGGAAATCTTCCACCTAGATCAAATAAAGTAGAATGCCCTGAGTTTGGTAAAGCATATTGAGAATTGATATTATAGAACTGTTATTTAGTTGTTTGCTGAGTTTTATACTCATTTGTTTTGTTTTAATCTAACCATGGCAGTTAAGCAAGAAGATGGTCAGGCTTAGGCGTACTGCTCGTAAGAGCGTACCTGGTGGTCCCTACCGTGTTGAGGGCTTCCGGTTGCCAGAGCAGGTAGTGGTAATTATGAGTGAGCTCACGCCTAGAAGGAAATGTTTAAAGATACAATGGGTTATCTGTCGGTTCCCAGCCGGAATCGATATTGTTTATTTAATAATAATTTGGGTTTGTAAGTTATATTTTGTGATTGGTAGTTGTAATCTTGTCTCATACTTTATCCTGTTGATCCTGTTATTAGTTAATCGGGGTTTATGCATATTTAATTATTAGATTAGAGGTGTGTGAATCCTCATTTTCTAACCCCGAGATTGAGGGCATCACAAGTTGGTATGAGAGCTATCTTGTCCCTGAGACAAGTTAGGATTAAAAAGGGTATTTTGGGTATATGTATATCGCGAGAGAGTTCGACTCATATAGAGTTGAGTTAGACTATTAGGTATAGTCTAAGGAAAGTGTTGATCGGTAAAGTGGAAACTAGAGTTAGGGTGTGAGTTAGTTGGAAGCTTTATTTAACCCTAACATTGTTTCTTGGTTGTTGTTTTGTGTTTTCTCTCAGGATCCTAGTAGTGGTAGTGACTCAGATTCAGAGATTAGTTTGACTGGTACCCCTGTGGACCCCATTCCACCCTCTCCAGAGGAGCCTGTGTATGTTAGTTCAGACCTAGAGGAGGACCCTTCTGAGAGTAGTGAGATCCCTATACAGATTTCACCCTTGAGGCCAGATTTAGAGACCCCTGCCCCTGAGCTAGAGTCCGAGATGCCTAAGACTGTACCTGTCAGTGTTGGTGGTAAGTTAGCCCAGGATCAAGACTTTGTGTACTCCCGCATTCCTGAGTTGGGAGCTTTGGTGGATAGGTTGATTCAAGATTCTAGGCAGAGGACTTTAGTAGTGATGGAAGAGTGGAGAGCTAGGATTCAGTTGGTGGAGCAGGTTGTCAGGAGGAGATTGGATGAGGGACCATCCACTAGTGATGCTGATGCTGAGGCCCGGAGGCTGCATAAGATCATTCGCTGGATGTTGGTTGTGTTGAGAGAGATTCTGGATGATTAGACAGGACTGTTGGTTGAGCCCGTAGATTGTTGTTTTTCAGCGCCGGTAGGCTTTGGGATACTTGGTCAGATGCCGGGATCCCTTTTCATTTATCTTGTTGTATTTTAGATCAGTGTTGTAGTAGTAGTAGTTGGAAGTTAGGGGTAGATAGCGGGATGTTTTCCAGTTTTTCCTCTGTTTAACCCTGCTATTTATTGTACCTTATTTCAGAACCTGTGATATTCAGAAATATCTTTATGTACCCTTTGTTTAAATAAATCCATTGTCTTTCTTTCCATTGTGCACCTTAAATATCTCAAAAACTGTTCTCAATACCATGTTTTAATACAACCATGTTTTCGTATAACCATGTTTAAAGCTCATAAAACCCTATTCTGTGCCATGATAAAACAACATTGATTTGAGAATTATGTAGTAATAGGAATGCATGTGCAAATTGGGTAAAACTTAAAACCCACAAAAGAGATTTCATAAAAACTATTGTTATATATATGCCATGCCATCGTATTGCTAAATAATTGCTCAATCAGGTTTGTAAGAAATGGCCAACTCACTAGATCATCAAGAAGAAGAAATTCCCACCCAAGACCCAGAAGTAAACCCAGAAACCACCATGATCAGCAGACTTGCTCAGCTTTTGCAACCACCTGTGGCCCCTAAAGTTGGAAATTTCAAGCACTTTCAATTTGTTCATCCCCCAGAATTCTTAGGTTTGCCAGACTTGATTAAAGCTCAGTCGTGGTTGAGAGAAATGGAAAAAGCCTTTGAGTTAGCAGAAGTTAAGGACGACAAGAAAGCTAAGTATGCAAGTTATTACCTGAAAGATGAAGCAAGTTTCTGGTGGGAGTCTTCTAAGGCGTTGTTGGAAGGCAAAGACTTGACATGGGAGAAGTTCACTGAGATGTTTCCGGAGAAGTATTTGCCAAGCTATATGCAAGATCAGTTGGAAATGAAATTTCTAGACCTTAGACAGAAGGATATGTCAGTAGCAGAATATAAGGTGAATTTTTCGGAATTGTCTAGATTCGTACTTGAGTACGTGAATACAGAAGTGAAGAAGGCTAAGAGATTCCAACAGGGACTTAAGCCGTGGATTAGGAGTCAAATAGCAATGTTGGAGATCAAGAATTATGCTGCTTTGGTTCAAAAAGCAATGATAGTGGAAGGTGAGCGGGAAGCTGCAAGAAGAGAAAACGAAGGAAGAAAGAGGAAGTTTGAAAGCTCTGAGCAAGAGCAAGGAAGCTCAAAGTTCAGAGGGAAGTTTGGAAAGAATGGTGGAGGTCAGAACCAAAAGTTCTAGAAGTTTAAACCCGGTAATGGAGCTCAGAAGAACCGTTTCCAGAAAGCTGGACTACTGGGGAAGGACAACAGACCCCAGATGCAAGAATGCAGGAATTGTGGAAAGAGACATCCGGGAAGGTGTAATAAGCTGCATATAACGTGTTTCAAGTGCAACCGGAAGGGGCATTACTCTTCAGAATGCCCAAGTGGAGCAAGGAAGCCTGATTCGGCTTGTTTCAAGTGTGGTAAAGTGGGCCATATGGCCAGGAATTGCAAGGAGCCTGTTCAGAAGGCTAATGTTCTCAGAATTGCTGGACCGCCATCTTTCCCAGCACCATCAGCTCAACCCAGAGCTAGAACCTTTAACATGATAATGAAAGATGCGGTGCAAGATGTGGACGTGGTAGCAAGTATGCTTGATATAAACTCAGTAGAAGTAAAAGTTTTGATGGATTCTGGAGCAACTAGATCTTTTATCTCTTAAAGTATTCTTGATAAGTTAAATTGTGTTGCGTACCCTCTAGAGCCTAATTTGATTATAGAGGTAGCAAATCAAGAGAAAGTTATTGCTAGTAAGATTTGTCCTGATTATGATGTGACTGTAGAAGGTCGGAACTTTTCTGCTGACTTAATTCCCTTTAAGTTAGGAATATTTGAGGTTATACTAGGAATGGATTGGTTGTCAACCCATGAAGCGCAAATAGAATGTAAAAGTAAGAAGGTGAAATTAAGAACCAAGGATGGTGAAGAAGTAATATTCAAAGGAAAGAGGCAAGAGAAGAAGTTTCTAACGAAAATTGAGGCAAGAAGGTTAATACGTCAAGGATGCGAAGTTTATTTGGCTCATATCATGGACGTGGAGAAAGAATCTGTGAAGATCGAGGATATTCCGGTAGTAAGAGATTTTCCGGACGTGTTTCCCGATGAATTGCCTGGACTACCTCCAGACAGAGAGATCGAGTTTATGATTGATTTGGCTCCTGGAACAGAACCAGTGTCAAAAGCTCCCTATTGCATGGCGCCAGTCGAGATGAAAGAATTGGCAGCTCAGTTGCAAGAATTGTTGGACAAAGGAGTGATCCGACCGAGTATATCCCCGTGGGGCGCACCGGTGTTTGTAAAGAAAAAGGATGGAAGTATGAGGTTGTGCATTGATTACCGCGAGCTGAATAAGTTGACGATCAAGAATAAGTACCCTCTACCGCGGATCGATGACTTGTTTGACCAGTTAAAAGTTTCTTCAAAGATTGATTTAAGGTCTGGGTATGATCAATTAAAGATTAAAGCGGAAGATATACCCAAGACTGCGTTCTGAACGAGATACAGACACTATGAGTTTTTGGTAATGGCGTTTGGCTTGATAAATGCGCCAGCTGCATTTATGGATCTTATGAATAGAGTGTTCAAGCAGTATTTGGATAAGTTTGTTATTGTGTTTATCGACAATATACTGATTTACTCCAAGACGGAAGAAGATCATAAGGAGCATTTGAGGATTTCCTTGGAAATTCTGTGAAAAGAGAAGCTGTATGCTAAGTTTTCAAAGTGCGAATTTTGGCTAAAGGAAGTGCAATTTCTTGGTCATATAGTTAACAAAGAAGGAATCAAAGTAGACCCAGCCAAGATAGAAGCTGTAATGAATTGGGAAAGACCCAAGAGTCCTACGGAAGTCAGAAGTTTTCTGGGATTAGCCGGATATTATAGAAGATTTGTGTAAAATTTCTCTAAGATTGCCATTCTGTTGACAAAGTTGACAAGAAAGAATGAGAAGTTCGTTTGGACAGAAAAGTGTGAGGAAAGTTTTCAAGAGTTAAAGAAGAGGTTGGTAACCGCCCCAGTGTTGGTACTACCAGACGATAAATGGGAATTTGTGATATTCAGTGATGCTTCATATAAAGGACTCAAATGTGTGCTAATGCAACACGGGAAGGTAATAGCATATACGTCAAGGCAACTTAAGCCGCACGAGCAAAAGTATCCAACGCATGATTTGGAATTGGCAGCAATTGTATTTGCCCTTAAGATTTGGAGGCATTATTTGTACGGGGAAAAGTGCGAGATTTATACGGATCATAAGAGTTTAAAGTATATCTTTACTCAGAAAGAATTGAATATGCGACAAAGAAGTGGTTGGAATTGATCAAAGATTATGATTGTGTGATAAATTATCATCCCGGAAAGGCAAATGTGGTAGCCGATGCTTTAAGTCGAAAAGAAAGATTGAATCTGTTAACATCATTAGAAGAAATAATCAAGGATTTTGAAAAGATTGAAATAGAGGTACAGACTCCAGAATTTGGAGGTGAAGCTATATATGCAATGTCACTTCAACCTGAAATTTTGGAAAAGATTCGATGCTATCAAGAGCAAGTGATGAATCGCGAAAAGGATAGGTTGACGGGAGAAGTAATTAAAGCTCAAAAAGATGGGAAAGGAATATACCGTGTTAGCTCACGTATTTGGATACCTAATGTTGTGGAACTAAAGCACGAGATTTTGCAAGAAGCGCATAACTCGAGATTTTCAATTCACCCTGGAAGTACGAAAATGTACCAGAATTTAAAAGAAAGTTATTGGTGGCCCAACATGAAAAAGGAAATTGCGGAATGGATAAGTAAATGTTACACGTGCCAAAGAGTCAAAGCGGAACATCAAAGGCCGAGCGGATTGCTTCAGCCACTAGATATACCTGAATGGAAATGGGAGCATATAGCGATGGATTTTGTGGTAGGATTACCTAAAACCAAGTCAAATCATGATGCAATTTGGGTGGTAATCGATTGGTTGACAAAGTTAGCACATTTCTTGCCGATAAACGAAAGGTTTTCGATGGAAAAGTTGGTCAAATTGTATTTGGATGAGATTGTGACGCGTCATGGAGTTCCTGTGTCTATCGTGTCCGATAGAGACCCAAGGTTTAACTCGAGATTTTGGCGGCAATTCCATGAACATTTGGGAAATAAGTTGAAAATGAGTAGGGCATATCATCCGCAGACAGACGGAGAAAGTGAAAGGACAGTTCAGACAATTAAAGATATGTTGCGAACCTGTGCAATAGATTTCAAAGGAAATTGGGACGATCATTTGCCCCTAATTGAGTTTTCCTACAATAACAGTTATCACACGAGTATTGGCATGCCGCCTTATGAAGCGTTATACGGAAGAAAGTGTAGGTCCCCTACTTATTGGGACGAAGTTGGTGAGCGCAAATTAATTGGCCCAGAGCTAGTTCAACAAACGAAAGAAAAGGTAGAAATGATTCGAAAAAGGTTAATTGCAACTCAAGATCGCCAAGCAATGTACGCAAATCAAGAACGGAAAGATTTGCAATTCGAATCTGGAGACAAAGTCTTGTTAAAGATATCTCCTTGGAAAGGTTTAACCCGATTCGGAAAGAAAGGGAAGTTGAGTCCTAGGTATATTGGACCATTTGAAGTATTGCGTCGAGTTGGGAAAGTGGCATATCAATTCGTGCTACCTCCGCAAATGCAACATTTACATAATGTATTTCATGTATCTCTTCTAAAGAAGTATAATGTTGATGCGAGCCATGTGATCGAGTTGGAACCAGTGGAGATCCAAACAGATTTGTCCTATGTGGAACAACCAGTACGAATTTTGGATCGAAAAGAAAGGACGCTTAGAAATAAAGTTGTACCTCCAGTTAGAGTGTTGTGGAGAAATCCATTAGTCGAAGAATCGACTTGGGAATTAGAAAGCGAAATGAAAGAAAAGTATCTCCATCTATTTACTTAGATTAGATTCTGGGGACAGAATCCTTTTAAGGAGGGTAGATTGTGACGACTGAGAATTTTGCGATGTAATCAAGTTAATAAAGTGTGTTATGTGATGTGATTATAATTATGTGATTAAGTGTTGATTAATTGTCGTTACTGTATGTTAGAATATAGGAGCGTAAATAAAAAACATTCAAATTTAAAGCTCTTGTGTTATGTTAAGAAGCTTCAAGAAGGTATAAACTCCAAACCCTAGCTTTACTTTTGGGTATTTAGGAATGTTTGTGATTGATATAGTATATGGGAAGCATTATGCTTGTTTGCTTAAAGTTTGGTTGAGTTTATAGTGATTTTGATGGTTGAATCTTGGTTATTAGTTAATGAACCTTAATATGGTTAGTAGCTTTTGTTGTGATTGAATGAGTTGGATAAAACATGAATTAATGGACTGATGTAGTGAGGATTGGATGGATTTTGGTTGTAATGTTTGTTGTAAGTTGATTGTGGATTGATTTGGAGTGGTACAAATTTGGTAATCGCGTAAACATAGTCGTCGTAATGCCCGATTTACCTTATACTGTTTTTGTTCTTAACTTCAGGACCCGTGAACTCACTGTTAGGTTTTGACCATTGCCATGATTAGATAGTTCATGTTATGAACTTTGTTTTGATATGTGGTTCGCTTGAATCCGATGTACGGTTTAGGAGAAACGACCGTTTTAAGTGACGGCGTTTTGCGAACGAACCATTACCCCTCGCCTTACTTTGAAACCATGGTTAAGGCCCTTAAATGACTAATTGGGGTATAAAATAATTATGTAAAGTGGATCAGGTAGTTGTTAGGGTACTCGCGAAAGAATCACCTTAAAATTCTTAATTGTTAATTTATTAAAAATGGTGGAGCCGAGGGTACTCGAGCGACTTAAGTGAATCATTAAGCGCAAAAGCGAACGTTAGGGTTCAATTGGTTAAAGTCTAGTTTCTTAAGCGACCGAGGTTTAATTCTGACTTATGTTGTTGTTCATAGGTTATCGGACTCACTCTAAGCTTAAGTCTATCCGGGAGCACTCAGGCAAGTTTTCTACCTGTTATATTGTTGTTGTGATGTATATATGCATATGCATTATCTTGTGATAAGTGCATGATTGTTATTAGCAAATCTTGCGATATATTGGAGCATGCTGATATGGTATATATGCATGCCTGTTTCGTAATCTTGATATCTAATTGTTGATTCAAATGCTTATAAGTTGCATAATACCTATGCTAGAGATAAGCAGTAGTTGCGAATACCCTTAGTATAGGGGACCCAAAGGTGAACATTTTCTAAACCGGGAGTCGATGTTCCCGAGTATAATATATATATATATATATATATTTATATATATATATATATATAGATATAGTTTTCATAACTATTAATCGAATAAGGTTTATTCGATAACTTTATTTTATTAAATGAATATTATTTTGAATATTCATTCGAGGACTTATGACTCCGCTTATTTTATTTAATGAATATTATTTTGAATATTCATTCGAGGACTTATGACTCCCTTTATTTTATTTTAATGAATATTATTTTGAATATTCATTCGAGGACTTATGACTCCGCTTATTTTGTTAAATAATATTCTTTATTTTATTAAAGAATAATGTTTCGATAATCAAACTTATTTTCGATTTATCAAATAAAGATCGTACTTTGGTATAAGTATATCTTTGGTTATTTATTATTCATTTCAAGTATGAGTTTTAGAACTTCTACTTCAAATTATTTTTATAAAGATTATCCTTATGGGAATATTATTTAACTAATAATATTCAGATATTTTCTAATATATCGGGACTGATTTATTTCATTAAATTAGCAATACTCCAAACATTCTTAAAAATGTTTTAGAGTCTTCAAAATGATTTTAAAAGTAAGAGCGGATCCCAAAACTCGTTTTCAAATTTAAGATCTTCCTTTCGAAGGGGATTTAAATACTCGCTTAAAATTTGAGGGATCCGGCTCTGTGGTGTATTTTATATTCACAACGAGGTTGCTGTTTGTTAGGGCGAAATCACGCACTAATATTCACGCAAGTATACGCGTTCGCAAGTAATATAGAATACTTTCTAGTTCGTTCCCTCAGAGACTCAGACTAATTTATTGTCTAATTTAACTCACTCACCAATGTATGATTACTTCTCAATGTTAAGATAATAACACTTAAAATTGTTGATTAAATATTAACTATAATTAACTACTTAATTAACCACTTAACTAACACTTCAATTTATCAATAATAAAACACTCATGAGACCACAACTTCATTATTACTTCCTTCTATAGCCATAGTTATTACCTTTAGCATGTGACAGTGATGATATTAATCGAATAACACGAAACTGATAAAAGCCAACTTTCATTGTACTAATACCATTCTACCAAATATCCACAATTAAGATAGAAGTTGAATAGTCATCAATTATGTTGAGTTCCTATATGTCTACAGAAATTGACAACACAACGATTTAAGCACAAGTTATTCCTTTTGATTACATAGGGCAAATAAAACTGTTAGAGTTACCCACTAATCATGCACAATGTACATGAACCTATGCTAGCATGGCAAGTTCTAAATCTCAAGATCCACCGTCGCTTCACAAAAGATTAACACCCTATCTTATATGTTCGCGACGCACATAAGACGAATACGCACAACCAATACTAGATATCATGCAATCATCACATACTAAAGTATTAAACAATTAACTAAAGAATTCCATAATAAATCCGTTGCAACCCCATGATCACGATTAGCCCATAATAGAACTTATCGCCATCATGGGTTCATATGAAATCATGATAACAAACACAAGAAAATAACAACTAAACTGATTATATTAAAACAGAGTACGTCACAAGAGTAAATAAGTCAAAGCAAGAAAACTAGCATACAACGTTACAACGAAACAAGAATCACAAGAATATATGCTTCCTCTTCGTTGCTGTGTGCTAAATCGGTCTTCTTCCTTATCTCCTTCGCTTCTTGCAAAACACAATCTAAAACATAATGTCCTCTTAATACTCTGTGAAAAACGTCTCAAATCTACTTATATAATAGTCCCATAAAACTCAGATTACATAGAAGTTGGAAGCCAAACAAAAGTAGAAGTCTAAAATAATATATCTTTTTCCCCGACCCTGCGCGGCCGCTCAGCATTTCTGCGTGGGCGCGCAAGGCTGCTGCGCGGCCGCTCAGCATTGCTGCGCGGGAGCGCAGGACCCTACTGGAAAATTTCCAGGTTTGCTCCGTTTCTTCTCCGTAATCTGCCCGTTCTTTTCCTCTCGCAATGGTGAACACATGCCAAGGCTTATTCTTGATGATTCCTCCTCCGAAATGCAACTAATACCCTGAAATGCATAAACACTAGAAAAACGCATCAAATACACAAAATACTTGATTTCAAGACACCAATTTAAGCCATTTTAAGACGTTCTAAGTGGTATAAAATGCCACTTATCACACCCCCAAACTTAAATCGATGCTTGTCCTCAAGCGTCACAGACTCAAAAACAAATAAAAATATGCATGAATGCAATCTATATGAAAATGCAACGATCCCCCTTACTACAATTAACCCACCAAATTGTCACGTCTCAACGAATGCAGTTAGACAGTAAAGATCAAGAAACTCATGCAAACGGACATACCGCCAGAAACGTGGTGTGTGCAAATGCTTAACAGATATGCTTTGGAACTAGACCAATTACTATGACTAGACTATCCTCAAGGCAATCCTACGATTATACAAAGAATAAAAATTCTAGGCACAAAGTGATATACAACACTACAAGAACTCTGGAGCTTACTACGGAATCGTGCATTTTATTTACAACTCAAATGCTTATTTGACCGTGCAATGAGTGAGGTCCACAAAAGACTTATACAATGGTATCCATGTAACGAGCGTTAGGTTAGCGGATCCCAAACTCTAAAAGCCTTAGGTCACTAGGCACAAAGTCCCCTAAGAACTTAATAACTCGAATACCAAAGAGCCCACTCTTGATCAATTACGCAAATTTTTTTTTTTTCTCTGAGCAAGTGCGTTTCGCTCCATCTTGCTCAACCCTAGACTACTCGCATAACATGCGAGCCAGCTACTAGCCATTTGACGCCTAGCCACAACTAGCAACAAATTCCATTTTTACTCCATTTTTTTTTCTTTTTTTTCATGCCTTTACCATTAAGAACCTATTATCAAATTATAAGCATAATAAATAGATTATCCTCGAAAATAATCAGATCATAACAACAATCTAGTCCTTAAGCATTCTCTAAGACTTAGTGACAATACAAGTGCTTCTAGCATGCATATCAACCTACACAACTTAATATCACTTTAATGCTATCACTACACTCGCATCAATATCACAATTCAGTCGATAAATCATTGCAAAAGGGATCATGGTATATGCATGAGCTATATGATTTGACAAACAACTAAAGCTATATAAAAAAAACTATATGGCAAAAATTATGCAACTATATGAACTAACTATCATGAATATGTAGCTATATGACACACACAAAATATTCCTTAACTACCACCCCCAAACTTAAAATCTTTACTGTCCCCAGTGAAGGTAGTAGAAAGGAACACAGGGTATACCTACTCGGAGTCATCATCATCATCACCCTCAGTGGGTGGAGTATCAGGCGGCGGGTATACAGAGTCCTCACCAAAAACTGGCCACTGGATATCAGCTCCAAGGCCTCGAAAAGCAGTCCCTAACGCAAGGGTGAGCTCTTGAGCAAACCTGCTCTACGTCTCATACATGGCATCCATTCGCCGTGAAAGCCTCCTATACTGGGCATCACCCATCCCGGCACCCTCCTGAGCTCTCGAAGAACCAGCCTCACCACGCCCTGGCCTAGCCATAGTAGCACCTCGTGCTGGACGCCCTCCTGGAAGACGATAACCCAGCCCATGCTCCTCAGGCTCACCACCGGTCCACTCCTGCATCCCATTCAGAGTGCCAGAATCTATCGGAGCTGCTGGCAACTGCAACTGCTCATGAGCCGGCCAGTTCACTCCTACTTCTCGGCATAGCTTCGTAACCGTGGATGCATAAGGGATGTTCATATGCTTTGCTCCCCTCAAAAACTTCAGAATTCCTTGGTAGATAAACTCACCAAGGTCCACATAGTATTCCTCATTCAGAATTCCCCACAACAACTGTGCTCTCTCAACCGTGACCTCGTGTGCATGTGAAGAAGGCA